>NC_084557.2:49050691-49138191 GCF_033978685.3 Nerophis lumbriciformis
ATATTACAGTTTAAAGCACTTATCAGCTGATAATATCGGCAGCCCGATAATATCAGACATCCCTAATTACTTTGGTTAATCAATTCCATAATTTAATTCCACATACAGATATGCTAAATGTTTTAAGTATTGTACGTGCATCCATGTTTTAAATTAGAATTTCCTCTAAGGTTATATTTCTCCTTTTTAGTTGAGAAGAATTGTTGTACATTCTTGGGTAGCAGGTTATAGTTAGCTTTGTACATCATTTTAGCTGTTTGCAAATGCACCAAATCGTTGAATTTCAATATTTGTTATTCAATAAATAAAGGGTTTGTATGTTCTCTATATCCAACATTATGTATTATTAGGGCCCGCATGGCCCATTGTAAAAGGAATCCCAACGGGAGTCCTTTTGCAATGGGACATAAGGACCTATTGTTTTTCTAAGGTTTTATTATTATTCCGCCGCCTCTTTGAGCACTAATTTGACCCACTTAACATGCTTCAAAACTCACCATATTTGACCCACACATCAGGACCTGCGAAAATTGCCGCAAAAAAACGAACCCCAAAACTCAAAATTGCGCTCTAGCGCCCCCTAGAAAGAAAACTGCTTATAACTCCCAGTACGAATGTTGTAGGGACATGAAACAAAAACCTCTATGTAGGGCTCACTTTTCATTAATTAATTTCCTCGGGCAAAAATCAACAGGAAGTTGGCAATTCCCCCTTCAAGACAAAAAAGTACTAAAAACAGTCACTTTTGCCTCTTTGAGCTGTAATTTGACCCTCTTAACACGCTTCAAAACTCACCAAACTGAACGCACACATCAGGACTGGCTAAAATTGTGATCTAATAAAAAAACCTAACCCCAAATTTAAAAATTGCGCTCTAGAGCAATTTTTGAATAAAACGCAGAAAAAACTGCTCCTCGGAAGAAAAAATTGACAAAACTGCCTGTAACTCCCACTGGGAAGGTCGGAGAGACATGAAACAAAATCCTCTCCGTAGGTCTCACTTAGACCTACATTTCATAAATTGACAACCCCCAGCAAAAATCTACAAGAAGCTTGCTATTCCCCCTTCAACACAACATTTTTGTAAAAACCGGTCACCTTTCTTCAAACATTATCTCCTCTGAGCGCGTTTGTCGTTTCAGCTTCAAACTAACACAGGAGAGAGATTGAACCCTTTTGATTAAAAGTTATCGAAAGAGTTTTAATACCGGCTCCGGTTTTGATTTTATGACCCTTCAAAGAGCCGCTGCGCTGATGCTGCTGTTTTTTCAAGAAGGCTGCTTAAAAGCAGGAAGCACCAGCGTGCCCACACAATGCAGACAAGGTAGGTACACTAGACAAAAGTATTGGGACAATTCGGACTAAAAGTAGACAAAAGTATTGGGACACTTATGACGAAAACTGAACAAAAGTATTGGGACACTTACACTGGAAAAAATTATTGGGACACTTAGGAATACCACTGAACAAAAGTATTGGGACACTTGGGACTAAAACTTGACAAAAGTATTGGGACACTTATGGCTACCACTGAACAAAAGTATTGGGACACTTAGGACTACAACTGGACAAAAGTATTGGGACACTTAGGATTACAACTGGACAAAAATATTGGGACACTTAGGACTATAACTGGACAAAAGTATTGGGACACTTGGGACTACAACTTGACAAACGTATTGGGACACTTATGACTACCACTGGACAAAAGTATTGGGACACTTAGGACTACAACTTGACAAAAGTATTGGGACACTTACACTGGACAAAAGTATTGGGACACTTGGGACTATAACTTGACAAAAGTATTGGGACACTTAGGACGAAAACTGGACAAAAGTATTGGGACACCTACACTGGACAAAAGTATTGGGACACTTAGGACTACAAATTGACAAAAGTATTGGGACACTTAGGACTACCACTGAACAAAAGTATTGGGACACTTCGGACTAAAAGTAGACAAAAGTATTTGGACACTTAGGACTACCACTGGACAAAAGTTTTGGGACACTTACACTGGAAAAAATTATTGGGACACTTAGGAATACCACTGAACAAAAGTATTGGGACACTTGGGACTAAAACTTGACAAAAGTATTGGGACACTTATGGCTACCACTGAACAAAAGTATTGGGACACTTAGGACTACAACTGGACAAAAGTATTGGGACACTTAGGATTACAACTGGACAAAAGTATTGGGACACTTAGGACTATAACTGGACAAAAGTATTGGGACACTTGGGATTACAACTTGACAAACATATTGGGACACTTATGACTACCACTGGACAAAAGTATTGGGACACTTAGGACTACAACTTGACAAAAGTATTGGGACACTTAGGACGAAAACTGGACAAAAGTATTGGGACACTTACACTGGACAAAAGTATTGGGACACTTAGGACTACAAATTGACAAAAGTATTGGGACACTTAGGACTACCACTGAACAAAGGTATTGGGACACTTCGGACTAAAAGTAGACAAAAGTATTTGGACACTTAGGACTACCACTGGACAAAAGTTTTGGGACACTTACACTGGACAAAAGTATTGGGACACTTAGGACTACAACTTGACAAAAGTATTGGGACACTTAGGACTACCACTGGACAAAAGTCTTGGGACACTTACACTGGACAAAAGTATTGGGACACTTATGCCTAAACTTGACAAAAGTATTGGGACACTTATGACTACAACTGGACAAAAGTATTGGGACACTTCGGACTACCACTTTAAAAAAGTATTGGGACACTTAGGACTAAAACTGGACAAAAGTATTGGGACACTTAGGACTACCACTGGAAAAAAGTATTGGGACACCTACACTGGACAAATGTATTGGGACACTTAGGATTAAAACTTGACAAAAGTATTGGGACACTAGGGACTATAACTTGACAAAAGTATTGGGACACTTAGGACGAAAACTGGACATAAGTATTGGGACACTTAGGAATACAACTGGACAAAAGTATTGGGACACCTACACTGGACAAAAGTATTGGGACACTTAGGACTACAACTTGACAAAAGTATTGGGAAATTTAGGACTAAAACTGGATATAAGTATTGGGACACTTAAGACTAGCACCTGCCAAATACGCGGGCCCGACCAATGCTGCTTGCAGCTTTAATTCTAATTGATCTTTTTTGGAACACAGTTAGTGAATGAAGCGCACATTTGTAGTTATTTCCCCATATTTCTGCACAAAATTGTTGGTTTAATAATTCTATGATTGTTTCTTACTGTTACAAAAAAAAAAAATGTGTTTTCATGTAAGCAGTTTATATACTAGTTTATGGAGGATCAGTTTTCCAACAAAAATAAAATCCCTTTATGGCCAGATCCTTGTGAAAACTGAGTCTGCACCGCTGCTAAATGTGTATTTATTCACGGTTTGGCATAAAGGTGAAGACAACAAAACCAGTGGTGGCCTATGAATGCTGTATAGTACTGAAGACTGTTAAAACTTCAACAAATTGGGTATCATACCAGTTTTTAGCATGTGTCATTTGTCATGGTGCTGGAGAGAAACACTGCAGACTGTCAACAAAGAATCATTACTTCAGTGTGGCAACAGGAAAGGGACGAACAAAAAACATGTTTTCCCCCCAAACAAAGCTTATTTTACAATAAACAGCCACATGATGAAATGCGGTTCTTAACTTAGTGCAGGGGTCTCTTTTTCCACCGAGGGCTGCGCATAGGAAAAAAAGGAAGGATTGGAACCACATTATATAATAGTTTTCCCCTTGTGTTTAGTTAATTGAACATATTGCATGCTATGCAGTATTAAAGGACACAAACACCCTACTTTGGGCCTGATCTACTAAAGCCTGTACTAACGACTATTTTCATATTCAACTAGTCATCAACTATCTTAACGATCGGATTGTAAAGCATACACATCTATTTAGTGGCTGTAATTTAGCCATCAACTGCTAAATTCACTTTGATTATTTTTTAGGAATGTGCTTACTAACAACAAAGATGACTAAGTAGGGGTGTAACGGTACGTGTATTTGTATTGAACCATTTCGGTTCGGTTCGGAGGTGTACCGAGCGAGTTTCCACACGGACATATTAAATAGCGTAACGCACGTTGTGTACAAACCCTGTTTCCATATGAGTTGGGAAATTGTGTTAGATGTAAATATAAACGGAATACAATGATTTGCAAATCCTTTTCAACCCATATTCAGTTGAATATGCTACAAAGACAACATATTTGATGTTCAAACTCATAATTGCAAGTAATCATTAACTTTAGAATTTGATGGCAGCAACACGTGACAAAGAAGTTGGGAAAGGTGGCAATAAATACTGATAAAGTTGAGGAATGCTCATCAAAGACTTATTCGGAACATCCCACAGGTGTGCAGGCTAATTGGGAACAGGTGGGTGCCATGATTGGGTATAAAAACAGCTTCCCAAAAAATGCTCAGTCTTTCACAAGAAAGGATGGGGCGAGGGTCACCACTTTGTCAACAAATGCGTGAGCAAATTGTTGAACAGTTTAAGAACAACCTTTCTCAACCAGCTATTGCAAGGAATTTAGGGATTTCACCATCTACGCTCCGTAATATCATCAAAGGGTTCAGAGAATCTGGAGAAATCACTGCACGTAAGCAGCTAAGCCCGTGACCTTCGATCCCTCAGGCTGTACTGCATCAACAAGCGACATCAGTGTGTAAAGGATATCACCACATGGGCTCAGGAACACTTCAGAAACCCACTGTCAGTAACTACAGTTGGTCGCTACATCTGTAAGTGCAAGTTAAAATGCTCCTATGCAAGGCGAAAACCGTTTATCAACAACACCCAGAAACGCCGTCGGCTTTGCTGGGCCTGAGTTCATCTACGATGGACTGATACAAAGTGGAAAAGTGTTCTGTGGTCTGACGAGTCCACATTTTAAATTGTTTTTGGAAACTGTGGACGTCGTGTCCTCTGGACCAAAGAGGAAAAGAACCATCTAGATTGTTATAGGCGCAAAGTTGAAAAGCCAGCATGTGTGATGGTATGGGGGTGTATTAGTGCCCAAGACATGGGTAACTTACACATCTGTGAAGGCGCCATTAATGCTGAAAGGTACATACAGGTTTTGGAGCAACATATGTTGCCATCCAAGCAACGTTACCATGGACGCCCCTGCTTATTTCAGCAAGACAATGCCAAGCCACGTGTTACATCAACGTGGCTTCATAGCAAAAGAGTGCGGGTACTAGACTGGCCTGCCTGTAGTCCAGACCTGTCTCCCATTGAAAATGTGTGGCGCATTATGAAGCCTAAAATAGCACAACGGAGACCCCCGGACTGTTGAACAACTTAAGCTGTACATCAAGCAAGAATGGGAAAGAATTCCACCTGAGAAGCTTCAAAAATGTGTCTCCTCAGTTCCCAAACCTTTACTGAGTGTTGTTAAAAGGAAAGGCCATGTAACAAAGTGGTGAACATGCCCTTTCCCAACTACTTTGGCACGTTTTGCAGCCATGAAATTCTAAGTTAATTATTATTTGCAAAAAAAAAAATAAAGATTATGAGTTTGAACATCAAATATGTTGTCTTTGTAGTGCATTCAAATGAATATGGGTTGAAAATGATTTGCAAATCATTGTATTCCGTTTATATTTACATCTAACACAATTTCCCAACTCATATGGAAACGGGGTTTGTAAACAATGCACACCGAGGCACAACACATGGCATGCTAGCAGCTAACGGGCTAGGATAGACTGACCATACGTCCTCTTTTCACCGGACATGTCCTCTTTTGCGGGGCTGTCCGGACGGAGTTTCTTAAATGCCTCAAATGTCCGGCATTTTGAGTTAGGGTTGCGTGTACTTTCAATGTACGTTCAGGGTTAAGAAGGGGTTAAAAACAAAACAAACAGCAGCATTGGTGAGGGAGGGGCAGAGACAGAGAGAGAGAGAGAGAGTTATGATAAACGCGCATGCGTCCGAAGGCTCTGCTTTTTATCCATCGATTTATCACATTTATTTTTTTATTATCTATAGCAGGGGTGTCAAAAGTGTGCCCCGGAGGCCATTTGCGGCCCACAGCTAATGGTTTAAAGGCCCACGGCACATTCTAAAAATACTATTAAAATAAACAAAAACATAACAAAAGTGAAATAAAAAAGCTTAAAGGGTGAAATGTAATTTAGAAAAAGTTGCAATGTTGACTTGCTCAAAACATAATATTGAATCAAAATCAATGTTATTATGAATTATTGACCTATCCAAGGTTCCCATTACTTCACATCAAATATTACACTAAGAAAAATATTTTTGGTGGAAGATTTTGCAAATTTGGTAAATAAATAACCAAAAAATTTATATTTTGTTGTTTTCTTACTGTACAGAAAATGAACCGAACCATGACCTCTAAACCAAGGTACGTACCGAACCGAAATGTTTGTGTACCGTTACACCCCTAACTGATAGTCTGCTTTGGCAGTCCAAATGCGTTCGCTGTTTTTCGTAGTACTCCCTTGTCCGCAGGAGCCCGCATTCTCGTCGTCTCTCCTTCGACAAACGGACAAAGTTTTTCGCTAAGTAGAATCACAGCTGACCTGGACATTCGAAAGTTCTCTTGCCGTTCTTGTGGCACAACACACTCGTTGACAAACATATCCCACCAGGCTGCCCGTTTTCCAGGCCTTATCCAAAACAGTCGCTCAACTGCTAAGTTGCCGTCTGAAATGTGTTGTATCCCAAATAGCTGCAATTGCGCGTTACGATACCGCTTGTTATAAAGCTGGCTGTGGCGCGTTCTTTCTGACGTCACTTTATGTTTGGGCCGCGGTCTTTCTGGCGCCACTTCCTCTCCGAACTCAGTTTGTAAACGTTCGGTGAGTCCATACAAAGCTAAGTGCCGCAGATTCAAAAAACACACGGCGCACTTACCCGTGTAAAAAATTTTCCAAGGAGGGGAACATGGTGCTGAATTTCCCCAAGGGATCAACAAAGTACTTTCTATTCTATTCTATTAAACGTAGGGATGATGTTTGATAAGAAATTATCGAGTTCGAGCCTATTATCGAATCCTCTTATCGAACCGATTCCTTATCGATTCTCTTATCGAATCCAGATAGGTTGTTGCATATGGAAAAAAACACAATATTTGGTTTAACAAAAGCTCACTTTTATTTTATAAGAAAAAAATAAAATAAAATAAATAAATTAATATCGACTGTTACCTCCCTGAAAAGAAAAAAATAAAAATATATTGACTGTTGTTACCCAAAGTATATTAAGTGGGATTTTTCAGAAAAACAAATATGTACAGTAACACAAAAACAACCTGTCTCTGTGATCACTATAGGTGTATAAATAATAATATAGTGTTAAATAAAATCAGTCCCTTGGGCACAAAATTGAAAATAATACAGCTCTCCAAAAAGTGCACTTCTGCTGCTATTGGAACATACTAACTACACACACTATGACACTAAGAACACCACAGTCATCAATCAACAATTCTTCCCCCCTTACATGAGAGCGAAGCCTGGCAATAATTGCATATTGCCTGTTCTGCCCTCACTATACGTGTTGAGGTTATACAGCTTGGCAGACAGCTAACAAACAATCCAAAGCAGATTAATCCAATTAGGCTCTTTATTGTTGTTGATCTTGCTTTGTCTTTTCCTATCTTTACTTTTGTCTTGCACTGGACTGTTATTTTTTTTTTTTAAACTGAAATACACACAATGACAAATGTATAAGCTATGTGATTCAATTAACATACTGAAATGTAGTACACAATATGTAAATATTAGCTACACACAAATATACAGTACTATCATCAAACAAATACTTCTGAGTGTTGAAACTATTTCGATGGTGGAAATATACGACTGGCAGCCATTTTAAGTCCTCAAAACATCCATTGAAACAGTGCACAAAAATCGTTTTTCAATAAACAGTATCAAACTTAACCACTTTCCACCTTAATATTGAGTTACATAAACAAGTTAAACCGTTTACTCACAGACTTATCTTTTCCAAGGCTTGTAAGAGCTAACACAACTTGTCTACTTCTCAATTGTCTCAACCAGGGCCGGCCCGTGGCATAGGCCGTATAGGCAAATGCTAAGGGCGCCGTCCATCAGGGGGCGCCACGCCAGTGCCACAAATGTTGGAGAAAAAAAAAAAAAGGTTGGTACTATTATTTCTAAATACAAAAAATAATCCCACGTTAATTAAAATGCAACGTAAAGCCTATATAATAGAAATATTATTTGTTACAACATTACAACCCCCTCCCCCCCCTTCGCCCGGTGCGCCCCCTCCCTTCCCGTATCAAGACTCTTTTTGGACGTCACCACATCAAAAAATCAACACAAGATGTCAAAACGGCCAAAACTGTCAGGTGCCCAGGGAAGAAAAAAGAGAAAAGAAGAGGAGGAGAAACGAGAAAAGACAGAGGTAGCAGGTAGGTAACGTTAGCCTACATGAAATTATTTGTCTGTTACAGAATGTGATAGTAACCTGGCTTTTTAGCATTAAGCTAATGTTACATGATTCGGCAATTGCTAATCAATAAATAGCTAGTTCTGTTTTAACGTCGGGTTAATATTGTGGAGGGGGCTAAATTGTTATGGAAAATAATAATGTAACGTTAGGTAATTACAGTACTCCCACCTTACATTCCTCAGGGACATTTGTATTAGATCTTTTAAGCAGGTATTTTTTGTTTACATTGTTATTGCCTTCTGGTTAGCTAATGTTTGCCCTGCAGGTAATAGTCACTTTTCCACCCATTAGGTATAGTTGTAAGCTTAGTTGTTAAAGTGCACATCATTAATGTTAATTAAGCAATATGTATGTAAAAAATATAGTATTTCATATATTCATTTTTTATTTTTTGCATTCATTTATTTATTCATATTTTTTTTAATCTTGTTAACTATTCTGATTGTTAATTTGCTTTCTTTAAGTAAAAAAAAGGTCAAAGACAAAGCTATTTGGTTTCTTGTGAGTATATACAGTTCACTGCCGATGTGGGGGGGCGCCATCTAAAATCTTGCCTAGGGCGCCAGATTGGTTAGGGCCGGGCCTGGTCTCAACCCGGAAGTGCCCAAACTAATGACGCGTAGTATTTTCATGTCGCCACAAGGTGTCAGTAAGAGTCTACAATCAAATGGGCATAACATTGCAGGTCCCACAGGGCATTTCCTGTACGTGGGAAGGGATTCGAATAAAGAACCAACTCTTTTTCTTTTCTATAGTGGCCGCGATAACGGGAACCGGTTCTCAAAAAGGGATTCGAGTCCATGGAATTGGTTCTTTTCTTATCGAACAACCGGGAGAACCGATTTCGAACATCATCCCTAATTAAACGCTGGTTTAGTGTGGCTGACACGGGGCTTAGGCTAAATAATTATGCGTTTAAGGAGTTATCCGGCTTAATGTAGACAGGGCCTTAGTGCGTCACGTTGCTGTGGTGTCACAGTATTTACATGGAACCGTCACTATCAAATTTGAGATCAGGGTTCACCATTCTAAACTGTCCTGTGATGGGCTGAATTGAACTCACTTTTAAATATAGTTCAATGCTTACTTTGCTTACGTCTACAAGTCTGAAACCTGGGACAAAAAGTCCTAATCTAATAGCCAGATGGCCACTTTGCATTTTGTTGGGTGCCTGAGTGGAGACAATCAAGACTGCAATCACACCCCAAACAAACAACTACAAACACACACACACACACACACACGAACAAGGCATGTTCATGGACCGCCGCTGTGGACCCCACTGAGGACATTCAGCGTCATAGCCCCCGAGAGGAAAAGTTGAAAGTGGATTTCTGATCGCAGCCTAACAATGCTGAGAAAGGGAAAATGTAAAATGTGCTTATCGCTCTTATCAATAGCTCATTTCTATGTTTGTGTGTGCGTGTGTTACGTAAGGGGAAACGGAAGCCAACCTCCCAGGACAGGAACAGATACTTGAGACAGGGATTGTGGGTAAGCGCTTTACACCACTACAGAGAGAATGGAGCACAGAACCCCTCAGGATGTGCAACTTCAACCCTCCACCGAGCTGAACTTGACAAACCGGGTGACGAGATCCCTCAACAAGACCCCCCGAAACATGTCACTCCTCTCTCTCCCAACATTCCTCAGGCTCCCCTCCACAGTCAGAGGGGGCAGTTCACCTCCCTGCACCGCTACAAAAAAAAAAACCAAGCCGCTTTTTTAAAACAGGATGTTTGTCTGAGGCCTCCTTCCCCTCAAATAAACAATTTGCAAAACCTGATTTCAGGAGGCAGGGCTGGAAGCACTCCAGTCACATTATTTCCACATCCCGTATCCTGGAGCATCAGAGCTCCTTAGGGAGTGTGGGCGGCGAGGCACTGGGAAGACGCTGGGAAATACTCAGGTCTGTGGTGGAAACCTGAGGACGCATGCCAGGCTGCGAGGGAGCTGAACCCAAACTACAAGAGGCCGAACCTACTGTTGCTCCGGGACAAGACTTAGGCTTGCCATGATAATGTAACCAACGAACGAGATTTCTCTATAGAATCTCCTCTCTGGTCAACAAAAGCACCATGAGGATTCTAGCGGGAACTCTCGTTCAACCCTTTTTTGATTACGCATGCACCTCCCGGTACCCTAGTACCTCCAAAACCCTCAAATCTAGACTCCAAACATCCCAGAACAAGCTAGTCAGATTACTTCTACACCTCCACCCCAGATCACACCTCACTCCTACCCGGTTGGCTCAGGGTGGAGGACAGAGTAAAACAACTTGCACTGAGCCTGGTCTATAAAATCCGCTACACCTCCTTGATACCGAAGTACATGTCAAACTACTTCCTTAACGTAAATGACCGCCATAACCATAACACCAGGGGGAGCTCCATTAACCACGTTAAACCCAGATTCCGATCGAACAAAGGTCTTAACTCATTCTCCTTCTATGCCACATCAATATGGAATGCACTCCCAACAGGTATAAAAGAAAGGGCATCTCTATCCTCCTTCAAAACCGCACTAAAAGAACACCTCCAGGCAACTTCAACCCGAGACTAACACCCTCCCCGGATTGTTAATAATCAAATGTAAATAATCAAATGTAGATACTTTTTCTTATGTTTTCTGATCTCTATCTCTCTCTCTCTCTCTCTCTCTCTCTCTCGCTCTCTCTCTCTCTCTCTCTCTCTCTCTCTATGTTCTCTGCTCGCTGTACATATCCTACCAAGTCAGACCTACACTGTTTCAATGTCCATTTCTCTGATGATACAATTGTTGATGACTGAAGTGATGATAACAACCAAGCCTTACCCCCCGCCCCCTTCCACACCCCGGATTGTAAATAGTGTAAATAATTCAATGTATATACTCTGATGATTATCTTGTGTGATGACTGTATTATGATGATAGTATATATTTGTACCATGAATCAATTTAAGTGGACCCCGACTTAAACAAGTTGAAAAACTTATTGGGGTGTTACCATTTATTGGTCAATTGTACGGAATATGTACTTCACTGTGCAATCTACTAATAAAATTATCAATCAATCAATCAATTTGATTGGATTTTAGTCAATCTCAAACATTTTTCACCTACTCAGTGGCCTAGTGGTTAGAGTGTCCGTCCTGAGATCGGTAGGTTGGGAGTTCAAATCCCGGCCGAGTCATACCAAAGACTATAAAAATGGGACCCATTACCTCCCTGCTTGGCACTCAGCATCAAGGGTTGAATTGGGGGTTAAATCACCAAAATGATTCCCGGGCGCAGCCACCGCTGCTGCCCACTGCTCCCTTCTACCTCCCAGGGGGTGATCAAGGGTGATGGGTCAAATGCAGAGAATAATTTCGCCACACCTAGTGTGTGTGTGTGACAATCATTGGTACTTTAACTTTAACTTTAACTTTAAAACACTGCTGTGTGTCATGCATCGGCAGCGGCCTAGAGGGCGCTAACTTCTGACTCTGCTGCAAGCATTACTGTAATTTCTCTTAATATAAGCTACACCCATCTAAATTTCAGACGCATTAAATTGTGTACACATATCGGCAACACAAGTCTAGGTCAGTGGTTCTTAACCTTGTTGGAGGTACCGAACCCCACCAGTTTCATATGCGCATCCACCGAACCCTTCTTTAGTGAAAAATTCAAGACAAAGTTAGATGTTTTTTTTACTGGTTCACAAAATGAACCGTGCATGAACATCACCTTGTTCAAACAACAAAACCAACACAGTGCATGAACTCACAACAAATTAAACACCTGCAAATCAAATGGAAAATTAGAGGGAACAGTCTTTGGGGGAATCCATAATATCATCGGCAGTCACTCGAATGAGTATGACGATCGTCCTGGTAGGGGTGTATCCCTTTATGGAGGATGCCTGTGCGTGACATTGTTTTACGTGGGGAGACTGGTGCACAGACAGTCACCACATGACCCTTGACAGAATCGGGTCAGGGTCCAGTGGCATGGAGTCCAAGACGACTGGGGACCCTTTTCTGCTGCAGCCTTCTCCCGCCATCGCAGCCGTTGTGGTAGTTCTTAAATCTACCGTCTTCCGCCTGCTCCGCCGTTGAGGTCTTCACCGTATCCCTGGCTAGGGGGCAGTCAGGTACTAGGCCTTTGCCAAGGGCCACTTGGGGTAACAATAGTAAAGGGATTAACCTCCTAGTGCCCCAAGACCCCATAGAGGAGCCTCCACTGCCGGATGCACTTTAATGTCATGCCCAGGACTCAAATATCCATAATACGCCGATAGGGAGAAGTTTTTATTTACACGATGAGTCGGGTGTGTCTTGACCTCCGCCGAACCCCTGAGGCCGACTCACCGAACCCCTAGGGTTCCATCGAACCCAGGTTAAGAACCACGTGTACGAACTGAAACATGAATTATTAACACAGGCGCTTGCGTTAATTCACAAATTTAACAAAAAACAGTGCCTGTAACTTGGCATAGAGGAGTTTACCGGAGATGTCATTGTGAGCGCCATCTTCATCCTTCTCCTCCTCCGACTGCGAGCGGCAGTCGAGCCTTTCATGACCCATTAGTGGTGGGGGATTTCTGTTTCGGATCAATCGTCTTCAGCTTTGGTGCTGTGTTGTGTCCATTTTGTTATTTCTTCTCCACGACGAAGGTGAGTCCATAACACGCTAAATGGCTGACTGAATGATTATGTTTGTGCGTTTGATTTAAAACGAACAATTTCATTGGTCCACCTTGACCCATTCGGCAATGCTATTGTTTTGATGCGACGCAGCAAAATTGATTGGCGGCATGTGAAGCTTGTGAACCCTTAAAAATCCAGAAATTAGCCGCAGCATTGGGTTGAAAACATGCACAGTTCGGAAATTACAGTACATCTAGCCCACTTCATGCTTTGAGCATTGAAACTGCGCCCAACACACTCACACACATCAGTTATGTCTGTTTTCAGCTAATAATAGACATGGCAATATTTAGCAACTAATGTTAGCTATCATACTTGCCGATCCTCCCGATTTTTCCGGGAGACTCCCGAATTTCAGTGCCCCTCCCGTAAATCTCCCGGGGCAACCATTCTCCCAAATTTCTCCCGATTTTCACCCGGACAGCAATATTGAGGGCGTGCCGTGATGGCACTGCCTTTAGCGTCCTCCATAGCCTGTCATCGCGTCTGCTTTTTCACCATACTAACAGCGTGCCGGCCGAGTCACATGTTGTATATGGCCTCTGCAGACACACGTAAGTGACTGCAAGACATACTATGCGCCACACTGTGAACCCACACCAAACAAGAATGACAAACACATTTCGGGAGAACATCCGCACCGTAACACAACATAAACACAACAGAACAAATACCCAGAATCCCTTGCAGCTACAATATACACCCCTGCTACACCACTGGAATCATTGCCTAATAGTTGTCATGATCCATGGTCCGGATCATGTTTTTGTTAAGTTCTGTTAGTTTTGGACTCTTTTAGTTCTTGTTTGACACCTGAGTTGGTTTTAGTTACCATGGCTACTTATGATTTTCACCGGCCTCTGGTGTTCGGGACACATACTTGCTTCTAATCAGAGGACTATTTAAGCCTGCCTTTGCCAGTCAGTCGTCCTGGCGCCATTAATGGTTTCATGCCACAGTTTCGTGTTTGTTCTATGCCATAGTTAATGCTAGTTGTTTCATGCCACAGTTTCGTGAGGTTCATGTCTATAGTTTCATGTCCTAAGTTTTTACCTTAGCTTCCGCGTGCGATAGGCGCGCTTGCCTTCGGGTTGTTTTCTGTTTTGTACCTCGTTGATTGTTTCTTAAAATTAAATCATGTTCCTACCTGCAAGTCTTGTCCGGAGTCGTCCGTTTGCCTTCCTGGGAGAACGACCCCGCAGTAAGCCAAAACTTTGTGACAATAGTATATGTTCAAATGGTCTCCAACTTTGCACTTTTAGTTCAGTCGCATCAGTTAGATTGCACTTTTTATATCAAGCACAGACTTGACCAACAGTCACACATGTAAATACAATTTAGAAAAAGATGTTTTGCAGCCTGTCCACATTTTCAGAAATGTGTACGCGTGATATTTAGGGCAATCGCACGCCTTGAAAGTCGGCGAAAATCAAGCCTGCATCAAGACAGCCATCACATGCATTCATGAGTTCTTGCACACATTTTCAAAGAGGCAAGGGCTCCAAACATACACACGCTCTTCTTGGCATTTTGTCACTTGCATGTGAAAGTATGCGATCGTGAGTCATGCTTTTAAAATGAAGTATAAACAAAAGCACCTGAACACTCCAATGGCTCGTATCTATCAAACGTGCAGCCCTCAGTCAATAAACCAGCGAGCTGCACAAAGTGCTTTTGCTTCTGAGACAGGCCGGCACGCTGCGAAAAATGCGGAATGATTACTGTGCGGGAACTTTTGACTACTGATGCCCTCGAGTAAGCGTGCACTGCAAGGAAGAGGGCACGCTATGTACACAACATCTTTCCGCTCTTTCTGTCCAGCTTTCCTAAACGTTCAGGAAGATGACACAAGGACAGTGACTTAAAGGTCACCTTGTACGTCCCCTGGTCATGAAACACACTGTATACATACCTGCCAACTATTGAAATCAGAAAAACCTAGTAGCCAGGGTCCAAGGGCCGCAGGCCCCGGTAGGTCCAGGACAAAGTCCTGGTGGAGGGTTCAGGGCTTCGCCCCCCGACGCAAAATGATTATTAGCATTCAGACAGGTTAAAATGTTGCTAAAACCATCACTTTTCTATCAGTCACAGTGACTTTTCAAAACAAAAATATTAGCAAAAATCATATGGGTTGATTGACATGTTTATTCTGTAAGCTAACTTCAATAGTTTGAAATTATTTTGACAGTTAATGCCAGTTATCCTGTCAACCTTTCACAAGACTTCAATTTGTTAATTGAAAGTATAAACAGTATAAACACTTTTTACAGTAAACAAATGGTAAAACAGTACTAAACAATTCCATTTAAAAAAAAAATTGGTGTCATTATTAACTTTCTGTCCAAGCTTGTATAATCTACTGCCTTGTTCAATTGTAAAAAATATTCTGTGCCTAAAATTCACATTTCTATCACAATTATCATACTGTAAACATGGTGAGCTAACTTCATTAAATTTAATAGTCCTGTCAATAGCATGGAATTACAATTCAAATGTAGTTTTTTTGTAAGCCTTTCAAAAGAATTCAAAATATGAAAAATGAATGAAAATTAATTGAAGCCATCAGACACTTGAAAAGTGGCACATCACATCTCTAATGTAATCATTTTAACTTTTCAACAGAAATAGCACTGCAAAAATATTAAGGACATACTTCTGTATTTTGGTAGTTATGCTGTCAACATTTAACAAGATTTCTTCAACTTGGACTTGAAAGCATAAATAGTATAAACACTTTTAACAGTATGTCGTGCTGTGAAATACAGCCGACAGGATTGCGCACCAAACACGAAGCAAGGCCAAAGCGCATGCATGCTGCAGGAGAACAAAGGACTTCTTTCATTTAAGGTTTGTGATAAACCATCAAACTCATTCGTTAAAAGGACTCTATAGTAATATAAAGCGAATTTTTCAGGACATTATCATGCAAGAAAAGTTTATTTTTGGGACCGCGATCACCGCATAATGATTTTTAAAGGTTGCATTACAAACATTTAACTGTCCGATGTGATCAGCCAGTGCGATTGGAAATCCATGCTCAATTATTGCCTCCGTAAATAAAACTTCGGCATTTATCACATCCAAAGAATCTGTTTGGGCGACGAAAAACGTTGAAAGTTTTCCACTTGTATCGCTAGCAACGGCATTAGACTTGTGTTTTTTTGTCCCAACGTGGTCTTTTACATCGCTAATTCCTCCGTGTCCGATCGAAAAATCTTGTCTGCACAAGGTGCAATTCGCGTAGTTTTCATCCTTTTTTTTTTTTTTAATTAATGAAAAACCGTATTTTTTATCACTGCAACCGTAACCCGGAATAGGTTGATGAAAACCGTACGAATTACGGGAAAACCGGAGTAGTTGGCAGGTATGTGTATATGTGAGGGAGCTCCATGCATGTGTGCGCCGTGTTGTGCTGGCAAATTCCATGGCTTGATTGGGCACACAACCTGTGATGACGGAAGGATGTAGGCAGACTGGAGCCATGATATTCCAGCAGTCTAAAGCAGGAGCCATTCAAAGGATTGCGTCAGTCATTGATCATAAAAAAAAAATAAAAAAAAATCCATTACATTAAAACAATGTTGGCATGTCTGCACATTTGGAGCCAAGCATCATTATAACATGAGTACGGGCGAGACTTCTGCCAAGGCCACACACGGTAATGTCCTCCCTCTAAGCTCCAAGGCATGTGCGATACTGTACGGGGGAGGAACAGAACAGGAAACAGCTGATAATGGAGAAAACAGGAACGCCATTTGTTTACTTGTTATGCTATTAAAAAGTACTATTTTTTTTTTAAAAACAAATGTTGCACTCCAGACCTGTGTTAGGCAGTAATGAGCATTATGAAGTTGTTGACACCTCAAGGAGAAGGTCTTCTATGTACCTGATTTTTCACAGTGAGAAAAAGTAACAGGATACAAAAATGTAATATTAATGTTTATATCTGCATACTTGCCAACCTTGAGACCTCCAATTTCAGGAGGTGGGGGGTGGGGGGTGGGTGCGGGGGGCGTGGTTAAGAGGGGACGAGTATATTTACAGCTAGAATTCACCAAGTCAAGTATTTCGTATATATATATATATATCCATCCATCCATCCATCCATCTTCTTCCGCTTATCCGAGGTCGGGTCGCGGGGGCAGCAGCTTAAGCAGGGAAGCCCAGACTTCCCTCTCCCCAGCCACTTCGTCCAGCTCCTCCCTGGGGATCCCGAGGCGTTCCCAGGCCAACCGGGAGAGATAGTCTTCCCAGCGTGTCCTGGGTCTTCCCCGTGGCCTCCTACGGGTCGGACGTGCCCGAAACACCTTCCTAGGGAGGCGTTCGGGTGGCATCCTGACCAGATGCCCGAACCACCTCATCTGGCTCCTCTCGATGTGGAGGAGCAGCGGCTTTACTTTGAGCTCCCCCCGAATGACAGAGCTTCTCACCCTATCTCTAAGGGAGAGCCCCGCCACTCGGCGGAGGAAACTCATTTGGGCCGCTTGTACCCGTGATCTTGTCCTTTCGGTCATAACCCAAAGCTCATGACCATACGTGAGGATGGGAACGTAGATCGACCGGTAAATCGAGAGCTTTGCCTTCCGGCTCAGCTCCTTCTTCACCACAACGGATCGATACAGCGTCCGCATTACTGAAGATGACGCACCGATCCCCCTGTCGATCTCACGATCCACTCTTCCCCCACTCGTGAACAAGACTCCGAGGTACTTGAACTCCTCCACTTGGGGCAAGATCTCCTCCCCAACCCGGAGATGGCACTCCAACCTTTTCCGGGAGAGAACCATGGACTCGGACTTGGAGGTGCTGATTCTCATCCCAGTCGCTTCACACTCGGCTGCGAACCGATCCAGCGAGAGCTGAAGATCTTGGCCAGAGGAAGCCATCAGGACCACATCATCTGCAAATAGCAGAGACCTAATCCTGCAGCCACCAAACCAGATCCCCTCAACGCCTTGACTGCATCTAGAAATTCTGTCCATAAAGGTTATGAACAGAATCGGTGACAAAGGGCAGCCTTGGCGGAGTCCAACCCTCACTGGAAACGTGTCTGACTTACTGCCAGCAATGCGGACCAAGCTCTGGCACTGATCATACAGGGAGCGAACTGCCACAATAAGACAGTCCGATACCCCCATACTCTCTGAGCACTCCCCACAGGACTTCCCGAGGGACACAGTCGAATGCCTTCTCCAAGTCCACAAAGCACATGTAGACTGGTTGGGCAAACTCCCATGCACCCTCAAGGACCCTGCCGAGAGTATAGAGCTGGTCCACAGTTCCACGACCAGGACGAAAACCACACTGTTCCTCCTGAATCCGAGGTTCGACTATCCGGCGTAGCCTCCTCTCCAGTACACCTGAATAGACCTTACCGGGAAGGTAAGGTCTATATATATATATATATATATATATATATATATATATATATATATATATATATATATATATATATATATATATAAAAGAAATACTTGAATTTCAGTGTTCATTTATTTACACATATACACACACATAACACTCATCTACTCATTGTTGAGTTAAGGGTTGAATTGTCCATCCTTGTTCTATTCTCTGTCACTATCTTTCTAACCATGCTGAACACCCTCTCTGATGATGCATTGCTGTGTGGCACGCACAAAAGTGCTTTCATCAAATGCACTAGATGGCAGTATTGTCCTGTTTAAGTGTGTCACAACATTGCTGTTTACGGCAGACGGACTGCTTTACTGTAGACGTTCTTTATATTGTGGGAAAGCGGACTCAGGTCCGCATGGAGCTGGAGGGGGCGTGGCCTCCAGCTCCGCCTGAATTTCGGGAGATTTTCGGGAGAAAATTTGTCCCGGGAGGTTTTCGGGAGAGGCGCTGAATTTCGGGAGTCTCCCGGAAAATCCGGGAGGGTTGGCAAGTATGTATCTGTCTATTACCTGACCGCTTCTATGTTAGCTACCTCTCTTTGTTTATAATGTATATTTTATGCTGGATCTACTCTCTGTTTTATGCTGCCAATTTTTTGTTGCTGCAGCTGTTACATATATTTAGGGGCGTACCTCGGTTTAGAGGTCACGGTTCGGTTCATTTTCGGTACAGTAAGAAAACAACAAAATATACATTTTATGGTTATTCATTTACCAAATTTGCAAAATATTCCACCAAAAATATTTTTCTTAGTAGAATATTTGATGTGAAGTAATGGGAACTTTGGATAGGTCAATAATTCATAATAACATTGATTTTGATTCAATATTAAGTTTTAAACAATGACAGTTTGAAAGAAAAAAAACATCCATCCATCCATCTTCTTCCGCTTATCCAAGGTCGGGTCGCGGGGGCAGCAGCCTAAGCAGGGACGCCCAGACTTCCCTCTCCCCAGCCACTTCGTCCAGCTCTTCCCGGGGGATCCTGAGGCGTTCCCAGGCCAGCCGGGAGACATAGTCTTCCCAACGTGTCCTGGGTCTTCCCCGGGGCCTCCTACCGGTCGGACGTGCCCTAAACACCTCCCGAGGGAGGCGTTCGGGTGGCATCCTGACCAGATGCCCGAACCACCTCATCTGGCTCCTCTCCATGTGGAGGAGGAGCGGCTTTACTTTGAGCTCCCCGCGGATGACAGAGCTTCTCACCCTATCTCTAAGGGAGAGCCCTGCCACCCGGCGGAGGAAACTCATTTCGGCCGCTTGTACCCGTGATCTTGTCCTTTCGGTCATAACCCAAAGCTCATGACCATAGGTGAGGATGGGAACGTAGATCGACCGGTAAATTGAGAGCTTTGCCTTCCGGCCCAGCTCCTTCTTCACCACAACGGATCGATACAGCGTCCGCAATACTGAAGACGCCGCACCGATCCGCCTGTCGATCTCACGATCCACTCTTCTCTCACTCGTGAACAAGACTCCGAGGTACTTGAACTCCTCCACTTGGGGCAGGGTCTCCTCCCCAACCCGGAGATGGCACTCCACCCTTTTCCGGGCGAGAACCATGGACTCGGACTTGGAGGTGCTGATTCTCATCCCAGTCGCTTCACACTCGGCTGCGAACCGATCCAGCGAGAGCTGAAGATCCTGGCCAGATGAAGCCATCAGGACCACATCATCTGCAAAAAGCAGAGACCTAATCCCGCAGCCACCAAACCAGATCCCCTCAACGCCCTGACTGCGCCTAGAAATTCGGTCCATAAAAGTTATGAACAGAATCGGTGACAAAGGGCAGCCTTGGCGGAGTCCAACCCTCACTGGAAACACTCCTCAGCCTTCCCGGTAAGGTCTATTCAGGTGTACTGGAGAGGAGGCTACGCCGGATAGTCGAACCTCGGATTCAGGAGGAACAGTGTGAAAAAAAACCAGCTTTGTTTTATTAGTCAACATTGCAACTTTTTCTAAATTACATTTAACCTTTAAGCTTTTTTATTTCACTTTTGTTATGTTTTTGTTTATTTTAATAGTATTTTTAAAATGTGCCGTGGGCCTTTAAAACATTAGCTGTGGGCCGCAAATGGCCTCCGGGGCACACTTTTGACACCCCTGCTATAGATAATAAAAAATTAAATGTGATAAATCTATGGATAAAAAGCAGAGCCTGGCGACGCATGCGCCTTTATCATAACTCTCTCTCTCTCTGTGTCTCTGCCCCTCCCTCACCAATGCTGCTGCGCGCACAATTTGTTTTGTTTTTAACCCCTTCTTAACCCTGAACGTACATTGAAAATACACGCAACCCTCACTCAAAATGCCGGACATTTGAGGCATTTAAGAAACTCTGCCCTGACAGCTCCGCAAAAGAGGACAAGTCAGGTGAAAAGAGGACGTATGGTCAGTCTATCGTAGCACGTTAGCTGCTAGCATGCCGTGTGTTATGCCTCGGTGTGCATTGTTTACACAACGTGCGGAAAGCTACTTAATATGTCCGTGTGGAAACTCATTCGGTACACCTACGAACCGAACCGAAACCCCCGTACCGAAACGGTTCAATACAAATACACGTACCGTTACACCCCTACATATACTGTAATATTGTGCATGGTAATTGGGATTTGTTATATATTGTTGTCAGGCTTGTCCCTGACAGTTTGACTGTGTTTTAGTTTTTCCTCTGCGTTTGTCTTAGTTTTCTGTCAGCGCTTTTATTTTGTCTTCATTTCCTGATTGTCTCCCTGAGTGCTGCTTCCCCTCAGCTGTGGCTGATTGGCACCTGGCCACACCTGGTGTCAATCAGCCAGCTGCTATTTAAACCTGCCTTCCCCTCCAGTCAGTGCTGGATTATTGTCTTTCCTACTTGTCGATGCCAGTGTAGCTGTAAGCGGTAGCGGTAAGCTATTTATTGTAGATGTTTTGTAGCTTGCTGTCTTTTTGTTCCTCGTCTTCCAGTTCCTGTTTTCCTGGCATCCTGTTTCCTGTTCCTAGTTCCTGGTTTGTGTTTTTTTCCTTTATTTTATGAACATTAAATCTTGTTTTCCCGCACAATGCCTTCCACCTTCTCTGCATCTTGGGGTTCGTGTCCTACAAACTCTGACAATTGTATATATTATATAAAAATAGAATATAATATAATAATATAATATATCAGTATATATTCAGGGTTTCCCGCAGCGCTTGGTGGTTAAGGCGGCCGCCTTAACAACAAAGAGCCACCGCCTAAACTAACGTCTTATTTATTTATTTATTTAATTATATATGCACCTTATTGCTTTTTTATCCTGCACTACCATGAGCTTATGTAATGAAATTTCATTCTTATCTATACTGTAAAGTGCAAATTTGAATGACAATAAAAAGGAAGTCTAAGTCTAAGTCTTAACAAGATCTCCAGCCACACGTGCGCATTTAAAAAACTCTCTCTGTCCCCAAGCAAACGCATAGACTGAGTGTCATACGCATGCCAAAATACTGGGGGCGCTGTAGCCTAGGACTTAAGACCATTTTAGCCAATCATCAAAACGTCATTTCCGGAGGCGGCATATAGCAAAAATGGCGGATCAGGGCAAGTAAGAATTATATATGTGGACTGACAGAGGAGCAGAGCTACTTTTAACATACAGCATACATACAGCAATAGATGATATCTGCCTATTACCTAACACCTTCTATGTCAGCTACTTCTCCTTGTTTCTGTAACAAATTCCCTGTAACAAATTCCCTAACTGAGCAACTATAATCATGACACATGGGAGCTATATTTGCACAGAGAAACTATCTGATGCAGCTACTAAAACATATTTACAAGCACGGTAGTACCAGCATGTCAGAGCAGGTGCTAGAGTGAGTAATGAAAAGACACCTTCTGTTTTAAAAGGACTGGAAGGAATGTTTTCTGTCAAAGTCCTCTCATCTGCGAAGCTACATGACGGTGGGCTTTGTGGAGGAATTGTCTTTCACCAAGAGAAATCACACTGCAAAAAGTGAAATCTAAGTAAGATGAAATATCTCAAATAAGGGTGATATTTGCTTATTTTCTGTCTGATAAGATCATTCTTCTCACTAAGCAGATTTTATGTTAGAGTGTTTTACTTGTTTTGGTCCTAAATGATCTCAGTAAGATATTACAGCTTGTTGCTGAGATTTGATGACCTATATTGAGTAAAACATGCTTGAAACTAGAATATCAACAGGTGGAGAAAATCCTCAGTGCTGAGCTCTGTAGAACTTGCACCTGGCTCGCTGACAACAAGCTATCCATACACTTGGGTAAAACGGAATACATCCTATTTGGGTCCCACATCAACCTTAAGAAAGTCAATGACTTCACTATAAAAGTGGGTGACATTGTTATCACCAGGAAAGATGAGGTCACCTACCTAGGTTCCATTCTAGAGGCTAATCTTTCCTGTGATAAAATGGCAACCAAGGTAATCAAAAAGGTCAACCAACGAACGAGATTTCTCTATAGAATCTCCTCTCTGGTCAACAAAAGCACCATGAGGATTCTAGCAGGAACTCTCGTTCAACCCTTTTTTGATTACGCATGCACCTCCTGGTACCCTAGCACCTCCAAAACCCTCAAATCTAGACTCCAAACATCCCAGAACAAGTTAGTCAGATTACTTCTAGACCTCCACCCCAGATCACACCTCACTCCTACCCACTTCTCCAAAGTGGGCTGGCTCAGGGTGGAGGACAGAGTAAAACAACTTGCACTGAGCCTAGTCTATAAAATCCGCTAAACCTCCCTGATACCGAAGTACATGTCAAACTACTTCCTTAACCGCCATAACCACAACACCAGGGGGAGCTCCACTAACCACGTTAAACCCAGATTCTGATCTAACAAAGGTCTTAACTCATTCTCCTTCTATGCCACATCAATGTGGAATGCACTCCAAACAGGTATAAAAGAAAGGGCATCTCTATCCTCCTTCAAAACCGCACTAAAAGAACACCTCCAGGCAGCTACAACCCTAAACTAACACCCTTCCCGGATTGTTAATAATCAAATGTAAACAATCAAATGTAGATACTTTTTTTTATGCCTTCTGATCTCTCTCTCTCTCTCTCTCTCTGATGACTGATGATAACAACCAAACCTAACCCCCTCGCCCCGCCCCGCCCCGGATTGTAAATAATGTAAATAATTCAATGTGATTATGTTGTGTGATGACTGTATTATGATGATAGTATATATCTGATAGTATATATCTGTATCATGAATCAATTTAAGTGGACCCCGACTCAAACAAGTTGAAAAACTTATTGAGGTGTTATCATTTAGTGGTCAATTGTACGGAATATGTACTTTACTGTGCAACCTACTAATAAAAGTCTCAATCAATCAATCAATCAAAAGCAAAGCTGTGTCATCAACACTCACAAGTATAAAACTACTTTTTTAAAGTAATCATTTCTTATTTCAAGCATGAAATAAAAAATCATGACTTTGACACAATTGTGTCTCATAATTAAAACAGATGACAGCCAAATGGACTTTGCGGTTTTATTTTCAATGAAACAATAGAAAATAGGTACTCATATAGTAGTACAGTTGGCACAGTACAGTAAACTGACAGTTAATATTTAAACATTTAACATTTCTAACAATTTTGAACAGAAATAGTTCATGCATATTCAGATAAATTCTTCAAAATTACAATTAAAAAATATGTGGCCGGGGGCCGGGCTGTATATATGTGCACTAATTGACTGAAAGAGCACGCACTTGGCGCGATGATGTCATGTTATCCATGGAAAAATGCATTTTTAGACAATATGATTTGCCTGAGCGGCTAGGAGACCCCGAGAGTAACAAGCGCTTGCCTTGTTGCCTTTCCATTAAGAACAATAAATTCGTTTTTAGTATAAGTTTGCTGGTTTCAAGAAATGTAATGCCGAGCGCATATCATTATGTCAAGATAATGGCACTAGCATTTACTTCATTTAAGAATATTTTTTTTCTACCAAGAAAAGTGCACTTGTTATTAGTGAGAATATACTTATTTTAAAGGGGAACATTATCACAATTTCAGAATTGTTAAAACCATTAAAAATCAGTTCCCAGTGGCTTATTATATTTTTCGAAGTTTTTTTCAAAATTTTACCCATCACGCAATATCCCTAAAAAAAGCTTCAAAGTGCCTGATTTTAACCATCGTTATATACACCCGTCCATTTTCCTGTGACGTCACATAGTGAAGCCAATACAAACAAACATGGCGCATAGAACAGCAAGCTATAGCGACATTAGCTCGGATTCAGACTCGGATTTCAGCGGCTTAAGCGATTCAACAGATTACGCATGTATTGAAACGGATGGTTGTAGTGTGGAGGCAGGTAGCGAAAACCAAATTGTAGAAGAAACTGAAGCTATTGAGCCATATCGGTTTGAACCGTATGCAAGCGAAACCGACACGACAGCCAGCGACACGGGAGAAAGCGAGGACGAATTCTGCGATCGCCTTCTAACCAACGATTGGTATGTGTTTGTTTGGCATTAAAGGAAACTAACAACTATGAACTAGGTTTACAGCATATGAAATACATTTGGCAACAACATGCACTTTGAGAGTGCAGACAGCCCAATTTTCATCAATTAATATATTCTGTACACATACCCTCATCCGCGCTCTTTTCCTGAAAGCTGATCTGTCCAGTTTTGGAGTTGATGTCAGCAGGCCAGGGAAGCTAGGGTCAATAGGGGGTTTAGCTCGCTCGTCTGCGGGAAACAAACTGCCGCCATTGCTTGCCGTGCTACCGAGGTCCTTTGTCCCTGAATTGCTCACACACTCCGGCAGATTCAATGGGGGTCTGGCGGCAGATTTCTTTGACTTTATCGTTGGAAATGCATCTGCTTTGAGTGTCGCAGGATATCCACACATTCTTGCCATCTCTGTCGTAGCATAGCTTTCGTCGGTAAAGTGTGCGGAACAAACGTCCAATTTCTTGCCACTTTGGCATCTTTGGGCCACTGGTGCAACTTGAATCCGTCCCTGTTGGTGTTGTTACACCCTCCGACAACACACCGACGAGGCATGATGTCTCCAAGGTACGGAAAACAGTCGAAAAAAACGGAAAATAACAGAGCTGATTTGACTCGGTGTTTGAGAAAATGGCAGATTGCTTCCCGATGTGACGTCATCGCTCCGAGAGCGAATATTAGAAAGGCGTTTAATTCGCCAAAATTCACCCATTTAGAGTTCGGAAATCGGTTAAAAAAATATATGGTCTTTTTTCTGCAACATCAAGGTATATATTGACGCTTACATATGTCTGGTGATAATGTTCCCCTTTAAGGTATTTTTGGGTTCATTGAGGTTAGCTAATTTGACTTGTTTTGGAAAGTCTTGACAAGCCGAATTTTCTTGTTCTATTGGCAGATAATTTTGCTTAGTTCAAATAAAATACCCCTCATTTTTGTATTTTTTTTTCTTGTTTTTGAACACTGACTTTTTGCAGTGCAGCTGGGGAAATCGCGTTTTCCCTGAATGAGAGCGCCATAATAAAGTCCATGCGTAGGGAGCGAGCAGCCCTCAGACAGTCATACAGGAAGCAATGAGGCCTGCTTCAAAGACCTTCATTCTGATGTGCACACGACAAGGCCCAGGCACTGAGGAAACAGGTGTGCGGGCACACTGGGAGGGCAGCGCAGGCAGAGGCACATTCCCTTACACACACACACACACACACACACACACACACACACACACACACACACACGCTAAGGCATACTATGTGTGCACAAGCTTGCGAGCTCAGTCGGCCTGTGACGTAAACAGATATCCCAGACAGCCTGGCAGAGGGTGTCTTTCTCCCACAATGTGACACAGCCATGTTTAGATAAAACACTGAGAATGGTCCAGATGGCTATGAGCGCATATTGGCTAAAGATAAACCGAGATATTAATAATGTGCACATGGTGTTTGATGGACATTGCAAATGTGACGTCAACTTGTTTTGCACTGCGAGGGCATCAAGTTCGTGCTTAATATCAATATTAAGAGTAGTTTACCATGAATTCCATCCATCCATCCATTTTCTACCGCTTATTCCCTTTGGGGTCGCGGGGGGCGCTGGAGCCTATCTCAGCTACAATCGGGCGGAAGGCGGGGTACACCCTGGACAAGTCGCCACCTCATCGCAGGGCCAACACAGATAGACAGACAACATTCACACTCACATCCACACACTAGGGCCAATTTAGTGTTGCCAATCAACTTATCCCCAGGTGCATGTCTTTGGAGGTGGGAGGAAGCCGGAGCACCCGGAGGGAACCCACGCAGTCACGGGGAGAACATGCAAACTCCACACAGAAAGATCCCGAGCCCGGGATTGAACCCAAGACTACTCAGGACCTTCGTATTGTGAGGCAGATGCACTAACCCCTCTGCCACCGTGAAGCCATGAATTGATTTACTTAAACAAGTTGAAAACGTATTGGGGTGTTACCATTTAGTGGTCAATTGTACGGAATATGTACTGTACTGTGCAATCTACTAATAAAAGTCTCAATCAATCAATCAATCAATCAATCAATCAAGAGTGATAAAAAAAATGTATTCACAGTAGGGATGTCCCGATCCGATATTTGGATCGGATCGGCTGCCGATATTTGCAAAAAATTGCGTATCGGCAAGGCATGGGAAAATGTCGATCCAGATCCAGTTTAAAAAAAAACTCCGGTCCGTGTTTTCCAACGCACCGATTTAAATAATACATTCCACTTTTCTGCTGCTCCCTAATTTCCGTTCCGCATTTTCCAGCACACCTTCAACACATCCACAGGTCTGTGGATTCTCACACAGTTGCTTTTAGCTGCTGGCATTACACGACAGGCTCTTCTCACTCTTTTCTGTGTCTCCCTCTCACAGACAGCAAGCGCACCTTCTTACACACGTCACATACTGTCACGTCATACGTCACATACGTATACGTCCTCCCCGAGCAGAGAGGTAGCAGCATGGCTAACGTCAGCTGTGATGCTAGCGCAGCCGTGCGAGCAACGCTCCCTCTAAGGTGCTCGCCTGTGCAATTGCGCACTGTTTAAACGTCCTCTGCGCATAGCAATTATATGCCACGCACAAAATCTAATAAAAAAATAAGCGCATAACAATTTTCAACACACCGACACGACAGAGAAAACAGTTTTCGTCATCATTGTTCAAATATTGTGACGTCTGTCGAGACGCTTATCTCCATTCGGTGCCACACGTCCACACCATCAAAATGCTGAGGCAACATTTTCCACATCAACACCGTATGAAAAAATTAGTGATTTTTTTAGTTGTGAATTCCTTCTCTGCATGAAAGTTTAAAAGTAGCATATATTAATGCAGTATGAAGAAGAATGTTTTAATTTAGACATGCAAGCCTTGAAAGAATATTTTGAAAATCAAGACTACATTTCCTGCAAATGGGTGCATTTCTACCCTATATTTTAACTTTAGATTTATTCTCATATCAAACTCTGACACTTACATCCGGCGCCCCCCTCCACACCCTGGATTATAAATAATGTAAATAATTCAATGTGATTATCTTGTGTGATGACTGTATTATGATGATAGTATATATCTGATAGTATATATCTGTATCATGAATCAATTTAAGTGGACCCCGACTTAAACAAGTTGAAAAACTTATTGGGGTGTTACCATTTAGTGGTCAATTGTACGGAATATGTACTTCACTGTGCAACCTACTAATAAAAGTCTCAATCAATCAATCAAAACACATAGAATCATCATACTGCTGTGATTATATGCATCAAGTGTTCATTCAAGGCTAAGGCAAAATAACAAGATATATATCGTGAATCGCAATATGGCCTTAAAATATTGCAATATTAAAAAAAGGCCATATCGCCCAGCCCTAGTTCAATGATGCCATTTCTGTTTGTCATGTATAATTTTGTGTTTATCCTTGAATAAACAGGTCAGTTTCTTGTTACCAACCATTGTGTATTATTCAAACTCCCCTAATTCAGCTGGCTAGTTGTTATCAAGAGTACTAAAACCCTTTTCAACATGATTCTGACAACTAAGTAGGCTAAATAACTTTAAACTTTAATACATGCTCGGATAGGCCAGTATCGGTCAGTATCGGTATGGGTCAGTATCGGTATCGGATCGGAAATGCAAAAACAATATTGGTATCGGATCGGAAGTGCAAAAACCTGGATCGGGACATCCCTAATTCACAGTCAAATCGCTATTTTTATATCTTCCTATTCATATTTTTGGAGAATAAATAAAAAATTTAAAAAATGATGTTATTGATGTTATTATTGTCAAGACTTGGGACTATGGTGACGCAAGTTACTGCGTGGATTGTTTTCCCGCAAAACGACTGGACCGGACAAGGCTTGCAGGTAAATATATGTTTAATCTATTACTATAAAAAGGTACAAACGAAAAGCGCGCACAAGGCGGAGAACAAACTTGGCTAAGAAAACAAAAACTGGCACAATGGCAGAACTATGGACATAAAAACGAAAACACTTACTGTGACATGAAAATAGACAAACTCACTTGGCAAGGCATGGAACTATGGCATGGAACGCGTAATCATAGGAATAACAGGGGTAATGTCGCCAGGCCGACTACCTGGCAACTACAGGCTTAAATAATAGTGTCTTGATTACAACAGGTGCGTGTGTCCAAATGAGTCAGGTGCGTGAGTCCAAATGCATGACAGCTGAAACCAATGAGCTGTCATGGAAACAAAAGAAGGGAGTGAAAAAAACAGGAACTAAAAGTGTCCAAAAACCAACAGAACATTAGCCAAACAAAACATGATCAAAAGACATGACAATTATGATAATTGATACTGTTTGAGTTTGTGCTTAGTTTCAGTTTGTGTTTATTTGGGACATGCATGCATACAACATGATGCATCACAATTTCCAGTTTCTCTATTCAACATGTTCGAAAAGGAGTAGGAAGAAGAAGAGCTTATTTAATCCTACCCCTTTTCCTTTACATAGCAATTGCAAAAACTTATGGTCCCTTCCTGTTCTCAATTTATTCACAATATACTCCATAACTAATACCATTATGAATAAAAAAAATAAATAATAATGAGTAAAGTAAGTTATATGTCATATGGTGAGATAAGTAAGATTATCTTGAAAATGAATGAAATAAATTCAGAATGTTCATCATGGTTCTTTTTCTTTGTACTTTGTAAACACTTTGAAGAGTTTCTTGAAGTGGATCATATTAGTACATTGTTTGATTTCTTTGCTTAATCCATTCCATCATTTAATTCCACTTACTGATATACTGAAGGTCCTAAGTGTTGTACATGCATACAAATGTTTTAAATGCCACTTTTCTCTAAGATTATATTTGATACATTCATGGGTAGTAGATTATAGTTTGCTTTGTACATCATTTTAGCTGTTTGCAAATTCACTATGTTGTGGAATTTTAGTATTTTGATTCAATGAATAAAGGGTTTGACAAGACTCTGCAGCATCGCGTGGACATCGGGGGCAGTACCTCTGGATTGGCAGACCGGGGTGGTGGTTCCTCTCTTTAAAAAGGGGAACCGGAGGGTGTGTTCTAACTATCGTGGGATCACACTCCTCAGCCTTCCCGGTAAGGTCTATTCAGGTGTACTAGAGAGGAGGCTACGCCGGATAGTCGAACCTCGGATTCAGGAGGAACAGTGTGGTTTTCGTCCTGGTCGTGGAACTGTGGACCAGCTCTATACTCTCGGCAGGGTCCTTGAGGGTGCATGGGAGTTTGCCCAACCAGTCTACATGTGCTTTGTGGACTTGGAGAAGGCATTCGACCGTGTCCCTCGGGAAGTCCTGTGGGGAGTGCTCAGAGAGTATGGGGTTTCGGACTGTCTGATTGTGGCGGTCCGCTCCCTGTATGATCAGTGTCAGAGCTTGGTTCGCATTGCCGGCAGTAAGTCGGACACGTTTCCGGTGAGGGTTGGACTCCGCCAAGGCTGCCCTTTGTCACCGATTCTGTTCATAACTTTTATGGACAGAATTTCTAGGCGCAGTCAAGGCGTTGAGGGGATCCGGTTTGGTGGCTTCAGGATTAGGTCTCTGCTTTTTGCAGATGATTTGGTCCTGATGGCTTCATCTGGCCAGGATCTTCAGCTCTCACTGGATCGGTTCGCAGCTGAGTGTGAAGCGACTGGGATGAGAATCAGCACCTCCAAGTCCGAGTCCATGGTTCTCGCCCGGAAAAGGGTGGAGTGCCATCTCCGGGTTGGGGAGGAGATCTTGCCCCAAGTGGAGGAGTTCAAGTACCTCGGAGTCTTGTTCACGAGTGAGGGAAGAGTGGATCGTGAGATCGACAGGCGGATCGGTGCGGCGTCTTCAGTAATGCGGACGCTGTATCGATCCGTTGTGGTGAAGAAGGAGCTGAGCCGGAAGGCAAAGCTCTCAATTTACCGGTCGATCTACGTTCCCATCCTCACCTATGGTCATGAGCTTTGGGTTATGACCGAAAGGACAAGATCACGGGTACAAGCGGCCGAAATGAGTTTCCTCCGCCGGGTGGCGGGGCTCTCCCTTAGAGATAGGGTGAGAAGCTCTGTCATCCGGGGGGAGCTTAAAGTAAAGCCGCTGCTCCTCCACATCGAGAGGAGCCAGATGAGGTGGTTCGGGCATCTGGTCAGGATGCCACCCGAGCGCCTTCCCAAGGAGGTGTTTAGGGCATGTCCGACCGGTAGGAGGCCACGAGGAAGACCCAGGACACGTTGGGAAGACTATGTCTCCCGGCTGGCCTGGGAACGCCTCGGGATCCCCCGGGAGGAGCTGGACGAAGTGGCTGGGGAGAGGGAAGTCTGGGCTTCCCTGCTTAGGCTGCTGCCCCCGCGACCTGACCTCGGATAAGCGGAAGAAGATGGATGGATGGATGGATAAAGGGTTTGTATGTTGTCTATATCCAACATTATGTATTATTATAACTGATCTTTTTTGTAACACCGTTAATGAATGAAGTGCACTTTTGTAGTTGTTTCCCCATATTTCTGCACAATAACTCAGATATATAACACTAGTGAGCAGTAGAGAATATGGAGTGATTTTTGGTCTAGAACATGTTTTGCCTTTTCATTATTGTTTCTTGCCACTTTATGTTGTATATTTTTTATATGAGATTTCCAGTTCATTTTATCATCAAGCCTAGAAATGTGGTTTCATTTACTCTTTCAATTTCTATTCTGTCTATTTGTGTTTGACTATCCCTTCCACTGTTGCTTTTAATATTTGTTTTAGTATTGTATACATGACATAAGTATTGTACGTTTATGTCTTCTCAATTGCTATCCTATATATTGTAAAGCTAAGATTGGGTTTAATTTTATTAGATTGTTAAACATTATGTCATTTCTGTGAATTCTATTTTTTAAAATAAGTGCTTAGGCCAACAGAGCGTGTGTAGGTCGTAAGTCAGCAGCCAAGAGAAGCTTTAGTAAACTGTATCCTGCTTTGAAAAGGTTTAGTTATAATTTATACACCAAATAATATATTATGAGAATTCGGTTGAATCGATTCTGAATGGAATCGTCACCCCAGAAATTGTAATCGAATAGGGAAGTGGCCAAAGATTTCCACTACTAATCGACATGTTACCAAAGTGAGCATTTCTGACATCTTTCTGTGCTATTGTGTGACACAAAAGTATACGCATTGATTATTTCTGTAGCCCCGGGCCGCACACTGGGCTTGATTATTCCACACATCACACCCCGACTCCCACTCATGTTTACTTGTTCTTCTGTCAAGAGCTGGAGTCTGGCTCCCATACAAGTCTACCTACACACACCATGCATGGTCTCTATGCAGTGTGACTTCCAGGTCAGCAACATGACAGATGCACCATGACTAGGCAATACACTTGACAAGGACAGCCTATACGTTAGTTGTTAGTTATGATGGCGTCTGCAGAACAACAAGAAGAAAAACACAAAGGCATTTTTCCTCTGAATGTGTAGTGACCCAAACTTCCTTGAGGCTTCTGATTACATTTTATAGCCTGATCTTCCCAAGGGTGATGGGGTCAGGGTAAATCAATTGTGTTGTTTCTTAGCCTAACCCAGTTGACTTTGGGTGAGAGGACAAACAACTGTTTACATTCAGACCTTTGGATACTTTACAGGCCCTATGTAAGCTCTAAATGCATGTTTTGAGATGTGGAAGAAGGTTGTCACAATATACCAGCATTTCAATGTGTCACAGTTCAATTAAATGTGGAACAGAAGAACCCAAGGATGCAGATGGATTGTGAGTAAAACAGTTCTTTACTTAACGAAAAAAGCACTCACAACAATGATCCAAAAATAGGATATAACAAAAAGCGACGGTGCGAAAAAGAGAACACAAAAAGAGCACCGTGACAAAAAGAACAAAAGCTAATATACAAAACTAACTAAACTTGGGTCGGAGTTGCAAGATGTGCAAACTATCATGGTACATACCAAGCTGGATGGCACTGGAAATAGCCAAGAAGGTACGTAGCATAAATACAAGGAGCATAGGGGTCTTCATACAAACAGAGTCAAGGAGTGGATGGCGGCGTCTGTTGCAGACCCACTGGTTAGAGAAGTAGGTGTGCCTCCCCAGCTGCACAGCTACTCATAGCCCCCTGCTCAAGGGACGGATCCCAGAAGTCCCCCGAGAAGCCAACACAGGACAGGGATGGGTGGGAGGGATTACAAAAAGAGGCAAAGCATTTCCTCGATTCGGCCATCAAAGTTAAAGCACTGTTAAGCCTCTCTGCCATCGAAATCTCCGCGGGGTTCGTGTTAGGCTGGAGTATTCTGTCACACGGTGTTAGTGACGAACCTCAAGATGCAGAGAAGGCAGGCTTTGTGCGGGAAAACATGATTTAATGCATACTTGCCAACCCTCCCGGATTTTCACGGAGACTCCCGAAATTCAGCGCCTCTCCCGAAAACCTCCCGGGACAAATTTTCTACCGAAAATCTCCCGAAATTCAGGCGGAGCTGGAGGCCACGCCCCCTCCAGCTCCGTGCGGACCTGAGTGACGTGTTGACAGCCTGTTCACACGTCCGCTTTCCCACAATAGAAACAGCTAATGATGGAGGGCGAGTTCTTGGTTTCTTATGTGGGTTTATTGTTAGGCAGTTTCATTAACGTCCTCCCAGCACGGTAACAACACACAACAACAGCAGTCAAGTTTCCGTCTACCGTAAAGCAGTTCGTCTGCCGTAAACAGCAATGTTGTGACACTTTTAAACAGGACAATACTGCCATCTACTGTACATGCATATGTGACCTACCCATAATGTGTCACATTTTTGTGTTGATTTATTTATTTTATTTTGTGGTTTGAATTCCTTTTTGGAGCTGTCATTACACATTTATCAGTATTCACATTGGTCAGTAGGGGGCAGTAGGGCGTTTCTTTTCAATTGAATGCTATCACCTGCAGACCGGAAGTGTCTTGTCATTCTGATGAGCGCGACCAGTCTGTGAACAATTGAAACGTCCTGTGTGCTTTTTCTTCCTGTATAACAGGTTAGTTTTGGTGAATCAACTCACTGAATAATATCCATGTGATCTTTATAAGTTTAAGTACACATTCTGATGGTGGAGCCTAACTCTAAAGTGTTTGTGAGTTGTAGTTTGTATTTGTGAATGAATCCAGTGCACAGCTGCAGTAATCAATACAAAATGGCGACGTGAGTGCGCAATGTTTATATAGGAACTTCTGATCCTAATTCAGACTCCCAAATTAGAGCTCCCGTTTTCTTATTGATTTTATAATGTATATTTGTATAATGTGTGTGTTTTGAAATAGTGACAGAGAATAGAACAAGGATGGACAATTCAACCCTTAACTCAACAATGAGTAGGTGAGTGTTATGTGTGTGTATATGTGTAAATAAATGAACACTGAAATCCAAGTATTTATTTTATCTATCTATATATATATATATATATATATATATATATATATATATATATATATATATATATATATATATATATATATATAGCTAGAATTCACTGAAAGTCAAGTATTTCTTATATATATATCTTAACCACGCCCCCCGCCCACCCCAGACCACGACCCCCACCCCCCACCTCCCGAAATCGGAGGTCTCAAGGTTGGCAAGTATGATTTAATGTCCAAAATAAATGTAAAACACAAACCAGGAACTAGGAATAGCCAAACTGAAAACAGGAACCAGCAAACAGAAAAACTGGAAACAGCTAACGGCTAACAGGATAACACGAAACAAAAGAGCTCGGAGACAGCAAACTGAGAATGACAAGTAGTAGCTCCAACGACAAGTAGTAGACATCGACAATCAATACTCCAGCCCAGACTGGATGGCAAGGCAGGTTTAAATAGCAACTGGCTGATTGACACCAGGTGTGGCCAGGTGCCAATCTGCCACAGCTGAGGGGAAGCAGCGCTCAGGGAGACAAGCAGGAAACAACCAAAATAAAAGCGCTGACAGGAAATAAAGACAAACTCAGAGGAAAAACTAAAACATAACCAAACTGTCAGTGACAAACCTGACACAATGGTTGATACCTTCTTCAAGATTCTCAATACTTAAGATTAAAAAAAAAACCTTAACTCACGTATTTTCAAATTTACTTACTTTATTAAAACATTTCAAATTGTCAAGTATTCAATGTTGTACAGAATGTAAATTGCAGTCACAGCGTCCCAGTAGGGCTGGGCGATATATGGAATCCATCCATCCATCCATTTTCTACCGCTTATTCCCTTTGGGGTCGCGGGGGGCGCTGGAGCCTATCTCAGCTACAATCGGGCGGAAGGCGGGGTACACCCTGGACAAGTCGCCACCTCATCGCATATATCCAGTATATGGAATATACTGGATATATCGCGGGTTTGTCTCTGTGTGATATAGAAAATGACTATATCGTGATATTGGAGTATACGTTCTCACGCAGTTGCTTTTAGCTGCGGGTATTACACTACAGGCTTTTTTCACTCTTTTTTGTCTCTCCTTCTCACAGAGACATAAAACAAGCGCACTTTCTTACATACGTCACATACGTATACGCATACTTGCCAACCTTGAGACCTCCGATTTCGGGAGGTGGGGGGGGGGCGTGTTTGGGGGCGGGGCGTGGTTGGGGGCGTGGTTAAGAGGGGAGGAGTATATTTACAGCTAGAATTCACTAAGTCAAGTATTTCATATTATATATATATATATATATATATATATATATATATATATATATATATATATATATATATATATATATATATATATATACAAGAAATACTTGACTTTCAGTGAATTCTAGCTATAAATATATATTTATTTTATTATATATATATATATATATATATATATATATATATATATATATAAAATAAATACTTGAATTTCAGTGTTCATTTATTTACACATATACACAAAGATAACACTCATCTACTCATTGTTGAGTTAAGGGTTGAATTGTCCATCCTTGTTCTATTCTCTGTCACTATTTTTCTAACCATGCTGATGATGCATTGCTGTGTGGCACGCACAAAAGTGCTTTCATCAAATGCACTAGATGGCAGTATTGTCCTGTTTAAGAGTGTCACAACATTGCTGTTTACGGCAGACAAACTGCTTTACGGTAGACGTGACTGCTGTTGTTGTGTGTTGTTGCCGTGCTGGGTCTGGGAGGACGTTAATGAAACTGCCTAACAATAAACCCACATAAGAAACCAAGAACTCGCCCTCTATCATTCTACAGTTATAACGTGATTGGGCAGGCACGCTGTTTATATTGTGGGAAAGCGGACTTGAAAACAGGCTGTCAACACGTCACTCAGGTCCGCCTGAATTTCGGGAGATTTTCGGGAGAAAATTTGTCCCGGGAGGTTCTCGGGACAGGCGCTGAATTTCGTGAGTCTCCCGGAAAATCCGGGAGGGTTGGCAAGTATGCGTATACGCCCTCACTGAGCAGAGAGGTAGCAGCATGGGTAACATTAGCTGTGATGCTAACGGTGCGGTGCGAGTGGTAATACGAGAGAAAGAAGGTGCGAATCTGGTAACAAATGAAGGAAGAATTAATTCCTAGGAAAAACAGCAGGGGGTCCATCGTCTGGCGATGGTTTGGCTTCAAGCGGGAAAATGTCGAACAAGTATGCGGCAAAAGCGTTGTTACAAAAAGTAGCACCTACTGCTAATTTGTAGCATCATTTGAAAAGTCACCCGCTAGCATACTTGCCAACCTTGAGACCTCCGATTTCGGGAGGTGGGGGGTGGGGGCGTGGTGGGGCATGGTTGGGGGCGTGGTTAAGAGGGAGGAGTATATTGACAGCTAGAATTCACCAAGTCAAGTATTTCATACATATATATATATATATATATATATATATATAATATATATATATATATATATATATATATATCTACATCCTGAAAATATGCAAACAAAACTGTGTTTAGATAATTGATACTTCAAACTTGCATAAATAAATATTAAGGAATATATCATAACTTGGCTTCTGAGAGTTTCAAAATGTAATGAATAAAATGCTATAGTTGTTGATAAACAAGCAATTATTTTAATAATTAAATATGGTCATTTTAAATGAATTATTATGATCATTTAAAATCAATTATTTCAAATATGTTTATTTTAATGTATAATTCTATGGCTGGATGTAATAAGGAGTCACGAAAAATTACAATTACTTTTGATGTTTTTAGCAAAATATAGTAAAAATGTATTTAGTTTTTTTGTTTTTTTAATTAATAAATATATTTATTTTTAGGTGAAATAAACATAATAATACAATTTATCTCTAGTCTGGATGATTTAGTTCTTGTCACCCTGTTGTCCTCCCGTCATGAAAAAAGGCTGTCCTCACTCAGGTCCGCATGGAGCTGGAGGGGGCGTGGCTTCCAGCTCCGGCTGAAAATCGGGAGATTTTCGGGAGAATATTTGTCCCGGGAGGTTTTCGGGAGAGGCGCTGAATTTCGGGAGTCTCCCGGAAAATTCGGGAGGGTTGGCAAGTATGCCCGCTAGAGAATAAAGAGTGCTTGAAACTCCGCATGTCAACATCTCCGTTTGGTGCCACACCCACAAAATGCCGAAGCAACCATTTCCACATCAACACCATGTGAAAAAATAGTCAAGAACAGAAGTAGATAACGTCCGCAGGAACCAACCACATAGCGAAGGACATACACTATTTGATTTCCTATTATGCAGCTCATTTTTATGTGACACTTATTGAAATATCTTGTGTGACATCATGCACAAAAGTGCACTTTATTTGTTTTAAACTATTGTAGTGGCATTCTGTACAAAAAGTGCACTTTAATTAGGGCCCGCATGGCCCATTGTATAAGGACTCCCAAAGGGAGTCCTTATGCCATGGGACATAAGGACCTATTGAATTTGTAAGGTTTTATTTTTTATTCTTTATTCTTCCGCCGCCACATTCAACTGTAATTTGACCCACTTAACATGCTTCAAAACTCACCATATTTGACCCACACATCAGGACCTGCGAAAATTGCCTTTTTTTTAAAAACCGAACCACAAAACTCAAAATTGCGCTCTAGCGCCCCCTAGGAAGAAAAAAAAACTAGACTGCCTGTAACTCCCACTAGGAAGGTCGGAGAGACATGAAACAAAAACCTCTATGTAGGTCTGACTTAGACCTACATTTCATAATAGTACATTGTCGGGCTAAAATCAACAGGAAGTTGGCAATTCCCCCTTCAAGACAAAAAAGTACTAAAAACAGTCACTTTTTCCTCTTTGAGCTGAAATTTGACCCCCTTAACAGGCTTCAAAACTCACCAAACTGAACGCACACATCAGGACTGTCAAAAATTGCGATCTTATAAAAAAACCTAACCCCAAATCTCAAAATTGCGCTCTAGCGCAATTTTTGAATAAAACGCAGAAAAAACTGCTCCTCGGAAGAAAAAAATGACAAAACTGCCTGTAACTCCCACTGGGAAGGTCGGAGAGACATGAAACAAAAACCTCTATGTAGGTCTAACTTAGACCTACATTTCATAAATTGACAACCCCCAGCAAAAATCAACAGGAAGTTTGCTATTCCCCCTTCAAAACAACATTTTTGTAAAAACCGGTCACCTTTCTTCAAACATTATCTCCTCTGAGCGCGTTTGTTGTTTCGGCTTCAAACTAACACAGGAGAGAGATTGAACCCTTCTGATTAAAAGTTGTCGAAAGAGTTTTGATACCTGCTCCGGTTTTGATTTTATGACCCTTCAAAGAACCTCTGCGCTGATGCTGCTGTTTTTTCAAGATGGCTGCTTAAAAGCAGGCAGCACCAGCGTGCCCACACAATGCAGACAAGGTAGGTACACTAGACAAAAATATTGGGACAATTCGGACTAAAAGTAGACAAAAGTATTGGGACACTTATGACTACCACTGGACAAAAGTATTGGGACACATAGCACGAAAACTGGACAAAAGTATTGGGACACTTGGGACTACAACTTGACAAAAGTATTGGGACACTTACACTGCACAAAAGTATTGGGACACTTAGGAATACCACTGGACAAAAGTATTGGGACACTTAGGACGAAAACTGGACAAAAGTATTGGGACACTTACACTGGACAAAAGTATTGGGACACTTAGGAATACCACTGGACAAAAGTATTGGGACACTTAGGACGAAAACTGGACAAAAGTATTGGGACACTTACACTGGACAAAAGTATTGGGACACTTAGGACTACAAATTGACAAAAGTATTGGGACACTTAGGACTAATCCTGGACAAAAGTTTTGGGACACTTAGGACTAGCACCTGCCAAATACGCGGGCCCGACCAACGCTGCTTGCAGCTTTAATTTAGTGTTGTTTTGATATGTCATCTTAGTGACATCATGCACAAAAGTGCACTAATAGCTTGTTTTAAAATGTCTCTGACAATCTTGCTCTTTCTGTTTTGGAAATGACATGAATGTTTGTGCCACTGCTTAATAACTCTTTAATAAATACACTTTTAGTTGTGATTTCCCTCTCTGTATGAAAGTTTAAAAGTAGCATATATTAATGCAGTATGAAGAAGAATGTTTTATGTAGACACATAGAATCATCATACTGCTGTGATTATATGCATCAAGTGTTCATTCAAGGCTAAGGCTAAATATCCACATATATATGGTGTATCGTGACATGGACTAAAAATATCGAGATATTAATAAAAGGCCATATCGCCCAGCTCTATGTCCATGTCTGCCATTTGTCAGTACCATTTGCCTTTTTGCTCTATTTTCCCATTTTTGGGGGGTTTATTCTTTCTTTCTTTCTTTCTTTAGTTTATTTGGAACATGAACACACTTACATCATAATACATCACACGATTTCATATCATTTCATTTTACATCATGCCCGAAAAGGAGTAGGAAGAAGCAAAGCTTATTTAATCCTACCCCTTTCCCACTTCAAAGCGTTTACAAATATATAGAATCATTTACTGACCTTTTTATATAATATAAAATAACATCTATGAATTAGTATACAACAGTTTTGTAATATGTAATCAATTAATTAATTCAGTCATTATTAACATACTGAGATGAAGAATATCTTATTTTCAATAAGGTTGAAAGTATTTCTCATAATTCTTCTTTTTTGTACTCTGTAAGCACTATTATTTTGAACAACCTCTTAAACTGGATCATATCAGTACAATTTTTAACTTCTTTACTTAATCCATTCCATCATTTAATTCCACATACTGATATGCTAAAAGTTCTAAGTGTTGTACGTGCATATAAATGTTTTAAATTATTTTTTCCTCTAAGGTTATATTTCTCCTCTTTAGTTGAGAAGAATTGTTGTACATTCTTTGGTAGCAGGTTATAGTTTGCTTTGTACATCATTTTAGCTGTTTGCAATTTTACCAAATCACCGAACTTTAATATTTCTGACTTAATAAATAAAGGGTTTGTGTGTTCTCTATATCCAACATTATGTATTATTCTAACTGATCTTTTTTGTAACACGGTTAGCGAATGTAGCGCACATTTGTAGTTATTTCCCCATATTTCTGCACAATAACTCAGATATGGTAACACTAGCGAGCAGTAGAGAATATGAAGTGATTTTTGGCCCAGGACATATTTTGCTTTATTCATTATTGAAATGTTTTTTTCCACCTTATGTTGTATGTTTTGTATATGAGATTTCCAGTTCATTTGATCATCTATTAATACTCCCAAAAATCTAGTTTCTTTTACCCTTTCTATGTCTACTCCGTCTATTTGTATTTGTGTATGATGCTCTTTTCTACTATTACCAAATAGCATCATTTTAGTTTTACTGAGATTCAAAGATAGTCTGTTTTTGTCAAACCATCTTTTTAATTTGTTCATTTCTTCTGTTATTATTTGTATTATCTTCTGTGTGCTCTCTCCTGAACAGAAAGCAGTTGTGTCGTCCGCAAATAAAACCAACTTTAAGTCCTTCGTAACCTTACAAATGTCGTTTATATAAAGATTGAACAATCTTGGTCCCAGTATTGACCCCTGGGGTACACCACAGGATATATCTAGCCGTGTTGACATATTTTCACCCATCTTCACATATTGCTTCCTGTTGGTTAAATAACTTCTTACCCAATTCAATACCAAACCTCTGATGCCATATCGTTCTAATTTTCCTATTAAAATATCATGATTAATTGTGTCAAATGCTTTTGTTAAGTCCATGAATACTGCGGCCGCACATTCTTTATCATCTATTGCATTGGTCATTTCCTCTGTTATTTTGGTTAATGCTATTGATGTTGAGATATTTGCTCGGAATCTAATAGAATTCTATTTCTACAATGTGAGACAGGCCCATAAAAAGCTGCATTCAGCAAATGGCCCCCAGGCTGCTCACTTTGCCTAAATAAACAAGTCGTGTTTAAAGTGTTGCCAAACAACATAGGAGTGTCTCTAAGCTGGCTTTTTTTTTTAATCATGATGAACGTTGGGTTGCACACTTCGTACGCTGTGGGGAAGGGCTTGTTGTGGTGGATCTCACTTGTGCAGAGAAATCATTCCTGACCGCTGGTATTTGATTACCCAAAAAAAATGCATAACCCAAGATACACCTCTCTATCACTTTTAACATGTACCTCTACTTGCTGAATACTGTGTAGCAGTGGTTCTCAAACTTGTTTTAACTAAGTACTGTATTTTTCTGAGTATAAGTCGCTCCGGAGTATACCGTATTTTCCGCACTATAAGGCGCACCTAATAACCACAAATTTTCTCTAAAGCTGACAGTGCGCCTTATAACCCGGTGCGCTTTATTACGATTCATTTTCATAAAGTTTCGATCTCGCAACTTCGGTAAACAGCCGCCATCTTTTTTCCCGGTAGAACAGGAAGCGCTTCTTCTTCTACGCAAGCAACCGCCAAGGAAAGCACCCGCCCCCATAGAACAGGAAGCGCTTCTTCTTCTACTGTAAGCTACCGCCCGCCCCCGGAAGAAGAAGAAAAAACGCGCGGATATCACCGTACGTTTCATTTCCTGTTTACATCTGTAAAGACCACAAAATGGCTCCTACTTAGCGACAAGGATCCGGTTCATAAAAAGACGCAATCTCTCCATCCGCACACGGATTACTACCGTATTTCACAGCAACTGATATTCCTGTGAACCGCACTGTGGAACGGGAGCACGTACGGTGAATATTCGCACCACAGGGAATGAGAAGTCATCCTTCACTGTGGTTCTAGCTTGCCATGCTAACTTCCACCCATGGTGATATTCAAAAGGAAGACCTTGCCAAAAGAGACCTTTCCAGCCGGCGTCATCATAAAAGCTAACTCGAAGGGATGGATGGATGAAGAAAAGATGAGCGAGTGGTTAAGGGAAGTTTACGCGAAGAGGCCGGGTGGCTTTTTTCACACAGCTCCGAAGGCGAACACACCTTCACTAAGACGGGCAGACAGCGCCGGACGACATACGCCAACATTTGCCAGTGGATCGTAAATGCCTGGGCAGATATTTCGGTCACAACTGTGGTCCGAGCTTTCCGGAAGGCAGGATTCACAGAACTACTGGACAACAACAGCGACACTGACTCCGATGACTTCGAAGAGACGGAGCCGGCCATTTTGGAACCCACGCTTGCGCAACTTTTCAATTCGGACACCGAAGACGAAGAATTCGAAGGATTTACGAATGAAGAATAACTTCAGAAGGTGAGCGCTATGTTTATTTTGTGTGTTGTGACATTAACGTTCGAGCAACATTATGTTGCTATTGCTCTACACCATTTTGAATTTTACTATGTTTGTGATTGCACATTTGCGTACATTTTGGGACAGAGTTGTTAGAACGCTGGTTTTCAATATATTATTAAAGTTTGACTGAACTATCTGACTGTTTTTTTTGACATTCCCTTTAGCGCAGCGTAGGCGCGGCTTATAATCCGGGGCGGCTTATTGGTGGACAAAGTTATGAAATATGTAATTCATTGAAGGTGCGGCTAATAATCCGGTGCGCCTTATAGTGCGGAAAATACGGTAAGTCGCACCGGCCGAAAATGCATAATAAAGAAGGAAAAAAACAAAAATAAGTCGCACAGGAGTATAAATTGCATTTTATTAACGCATATTATTTCCAGGCTTTCGTGGGCCACTTAAAATAATGTGGCAGGCCTTGAGTTTGACACAAGGTGCTATTTTTTTTTGAATAGTTCTAAAACACTTCAGAGACATTGTGGGGAAAACTCACTGACTACAAACAGTACGTGTCACAAACAAAATCACACGATCAGCTAAACTCTCAAAGCTGAGACACGCCATCGGAGCCAAAGTGGCGTCGACAATTAGCGCACCGCACGAGAAAAAACACCACCTTCTGGTCCACTGTTCCGCTCTCTCGCCCAAGAGCGGCCTGAACGACAGTGGGAGGAAAACCAAAGCGCGTCTAGAAACTCCCTCCTCACCGCAGTCTCCCTGGAATTGTGGTGCACGCTCTGACAAGCCCCTCATTTGTTGACTCAGGGAGTGTCGCCGGGCCACACGGAGGTGGTGACAGCTGACTACCAGGGTAGGAGGCTTGGGGGTTGGGCTGGGGGGTTGCTCGTTGATTGAATACTTCACTGCCAGGTAACCAGCTACTCAACTGTCCAGGGCCTCTGGGTCTTGAACAGGAAATCGCAACCCCCCTAAAAAAAACGTGCTCGGACACCCTGTCCACATGATGCTGTCCATAGAGGCTGCTAAAAGAAAAGGGGAGGGTGATCTCATGTCGACCCCAGAAAGGAGTGTTTCACTTCAAATCACAGCACAGAGTCTGTTTCTACTCACTTCCTTTGGTGGTTTCCTTTAAATCCTCGCTTCCACGACACACACACACACACACACACACACACACACATTCTTGTATTTTTACCTTCTTGAGACCTCCGAAATATACCTACCTAGGGGTATAACGGTACCGTTTCGATACGGGGGGTTCAGTTTGGTTCGGAGGTGTACCGAACGAGTTTCCACACGGACATATTAAGTAGCCGCCTAAGATAAAGTCTTAACAAGCTGCTCCGCTTCCTTCTGCCTGTCTCTGTCAGTACTCTACACAGCACCCATGTGTGTGTGTGTGTGTGTGTGTTACGGACAGCAAAGCCCTGTCTGTCTGTTATTTCACTTGACCTTTTTCTGTGTTGATTGAGCTGTGTTGAAGCAGCAAGAAAGGACATTATGTTAAATGAAGAGTTTCTGTCTCTGATAGTTGATATAATAATGTAAGTGCATCATTAAGCCTACATGAACTCCATGGTGTTCAGGGATGAATAGTCTCTCCTATTGCTATTGTACTATTTTTTCAGCTATAGTTACATTAATCATTTGTTATGGAGCCGCCTAGTTTTGAATGGCAGGGTCCCTGCTATCACATGTTGATAAAAATATAACATTTACATCATATAAAACAGGGGTGCTCACGCTTTTTCTGCAGGCGAGCTACTTTTCAATTGATCAAGTCGTGGGGATCTACCTCATTCATACATATAATTTATATTTACTTATTTATGAAATATATGTTTTTGTTAACAAGTTAAAGGTGTTTAGAGATAATACAAGCATGTTTAACACATATAGTTAATATTGTTCACAAGTTAAAGGTGTTTAATGATAATACAAGCATGTTTAACACATATAGTTAATATTGTTAACAAGTTAAAGGTGTTTAATGATAATAAAAGCATGTTTAACACATATAAAGTTAAAGTTAAAGTTAAAGTACCAATGATTGTCACACACACACTAGGTGTGGCGAGATTATTCTCTGCATTTGACCCATCACCCTTGATCACCCCCTGGGAGGTGAGGGGAGCAGTGGGCAGCAGCGGTGGCCGCGCCCGGGAATCATTTTGGTGATTTAACCCCCAATTCCAACCCTTGATGCTGAGTGCCAAGCAGGGAGGTAATGGGTCCCATTTTTTTATAGTCTTTGGTATGACTCGGCCGGGGTTTGAACTCACAACCTACCGATCTCAGGGCGGACACTCTAACCACTAGGCCACTGAGTAGGTGTATATAGTTAATATTGTTAATAAGTTAAAAGTGTTTAAAGATAATACAAGCATGTTTAACACATATAGATTCCTTTCTTTCATGAAGACAAGAATATAAGTTGGTGTATTACCTGATTCTGATGACTTGCATTGATAGGAATCAGACAGTGGTGATGATAACGTCCGCATTTTCGAATGGAGGAGAAAAAAGTCCTCCTTTCTGTCCAATACCACATGAAAGTGGTTGGTTTTTGGCATCTTATTTGTCCAGCTTCCGTACTCCTTTGTATACACTTTACAAGAAATACATTGTCGGCAAACTCCGTAGCTTGCTAGCTTGTGCACGCCAGCTTTCTGAGACTCTTATTTTGTTAGCGCAACTGTGCAACTGTGCAGTCGGTCTTTGGAGTTTTGACGACAGGTACGGCGCCAGAGTCTGTTGAAATAAAGTGTTTCTCGCCTTCCAGTCGGTAATTTTAATGAGCTGGCAGCAGCCAGCGTCATCTCAGAAGACCCTCGGGTGCCGTGAATGTCAATCAAGTGACGAAAGTGACGTCATAGTGAAGATTTATGATCGCTCATTTTTAGGACTATTTTTTTAATGCCTGACTGGTGATCGACTGACACACCCTCCACGATCGACCGGTAGCTCGCGATCGACGTAATGAGCACTCCTGATATAAATCAACTACAGGCTTCCCAAATGCTGTAATAAATTAAGCATGATGAGTTGACTTGAAACTGTTTAATGTTGCACTTTTTATATGTAGAAGAAAAGTTTTGTCATTTTATTTAATCCGAGCAACAACTTGAGGCAGTTTAATGTTGATTAACGTGGGCAGAATTATTATAGTGTTCCCAATGTTAACAGGATAAAACCATTGTTTACAAATTTGGTAAATAAATAACCCAAAAATGTATATTTTGTTGTTTTCTTACTTTACCGAAAATGAACCAAACCGTGACCTCTAAACCGAGGTACGTACCGAACCGAAATTTTTGTGTACCGTTACACCCCTATACCTACCTCTTTAGACCCACCCTTTCTAGATATATAAAGATTTGTATTTACAACATTAAGTTAAAGTACCAATGATTGTCACACACACACACTAAGTGTGGTGAAATTATTCTCTGCATTTGACCCATCACCCTTGTTCACCCTTTGGGAGGTGAGGGGAGCAGTGGGCAGCAGCGGTGGCCGCGCCCGAATGATTTAACCCCCAATTCCAACCCTTGATGCTGAGTGCCAAGCAGGGAGGTAATGGCTCCCATTTGTGTAGTCTTTGGTATGACTCGGCCGGGGTTTGAACTCACGACCTACCCATCTAATTAATAATATATACATGCTATGCCAATAAAAAATAAAAAAAATGTTGTGAAGAATGAGTTGGAATTTCACAAGAAAAAGGTCACAATGTCACAAGAAAAACTTTGAATTTTGGCAGTGTTATAATAAAAGTTGTAATTTTACTCGACGCAAGTCAAACTTTTTCAAGAAAAACTGAGCATTTGTGCAATATTATGATAAAAGTTGGAATTTTACTCAATAACAGTCGCAATTGTACAAGAAAAGCTTAAAATGTTGGTAATTTTCTGAAAAGAGTCGTAATTTTATTCGAAAAAAGTCACAATTTTATAAGAAAACTTTAAAAATGTTGGCAATATTATAATAATCAGAATGTCACTGTTTTGCAAGAACAACAGAAACATTGGCAATATTGTGATAAAAGTCAGAGGTTGATATGACAAATTTACAAATATTTACATAAAAAAGTAATAATTTTACATAAAAAAGTAATAATTTTACGAGAAAAATTTGCAATATTACATAAACAGAAAGAATATGAGAAATTATACACAATTTTATACGGAAAAAGTCGACACAACGTGAGAAAAATACTGCTTTTAGTTATTTTAAAATGTTTTAATTTTTTTGTTGGTAATTTGTTTTTAATCTTCATTACTTACTTCAAGTTATTGCAGTATGTCTTTATATACAGTACATTTTTTTGTTTTAATTAATTTTGGCCAAAGGGGGTGCATTTCAATTTCTTACACACACTTGTTATTTCATATGTTGACCAGAGGGGGAGCACTTTTAAAACCACCCTAATGTTGATAGATTTCACCACCAGGGGTGCTAATGAGACATCCTCTTACAGATGCAATGGTTTTCCGTATTGGGATCATGATTTCGGTCCTAACTTGTTCACCGGTCCTCATATGGAAGGTACTTGTCCTTGTTGATGTCTCAAGAAGGGTAGAAATACAAGAACACACACACACACACACACACACACACACACACACACACACACTAATGCACAAGTATGCGTGCTTGTTTCTCAATGAGCACAAATCTTATTAGGGTTTTATACCTCTCAAATATTTCTGAAAGGAAAACCGAGCGTGGTGAGGCCAGCACGCCCTGTGGAACCGCTAATGACAAAGAAACCTTTATCTGAGAACCTCGCTTAATAGCTTTTCATGAGAAGGCATAAAACACAGGGCCAAATGACACCAAGTAGGTTTATGAGTCCAATTTAGACACAGCAAAATACGGTAGGTGCATACTTTAACAAACTAGAATCCTTTTTTTCCACAGAATGTGATTTGATTAACATACGCAGATGGAAGGAACTAACGTCTTATATGGACATATAAGACAATCCACATATTGTTAAGTGGTCAAACAACATCAAAACAAACAATTTCCCTGCTAAACCAAATTCCTCCTCGTACTAATGACTTCCATTCTACAGCCTGGCCCCCTCCGACATCACTTGTGGGAGACATTAATAATTGAAATAAAGTAAAGCCTTTCTGCAAAGGGCTCCTTTTATGGAGAGTATGACAGTCAGAGAAGCACACCCACCTGAGAATTCCCCTGGTGTGATGTTTGGTGAGCTGGCGGCCTCCGTTTCAGTGTAAGACAATGTGGAGTCTGACAGGTCTGAAGGGAACCAAAAAGAGAAATTAGCCTCCTCATTAGGTGCATCAGCCCGTCTGCAATGTTGCTGCAGTGGTTCTCCAAGCAGCATTCATCATTGCTAGTGTCAATATCAAGTTCCCCCATCCACTAAAGACTATTAGTTTCATCCCATAATAGATAACAGCACAGGGCTCACGAACAGGCTTTAACTGATGACTCCCCCCCCCCTCCGACAAGTGCTTCCAGAACCCTTATGTGGCCTCGGGCTAGTCCACGGAACATGCCACATAAGAGGTTCAGCAGTTTCACCACATTACAACTCTTGAGTTGATCAAGGCTGCCAGTAAAAAGTCTGCATGGAGATGAACAACTACTTAGTCACAATTGACACGTCAGTAAGAGTACAGTAAATAATGTTGTTATTGTCACTTACCCAGTGGCTTGTGTTCTTCATTTGGGGAGAGCCTTGAATATGGAGGCGGGGGTGACTCTGTAATATGAAATACATGATATCAAAATAGGGAACAATTATACAAGTTGCACAGTTTCAATCCAATGGGTGTTTTGTTTTGATATACTGGCCACAAAATGTATGTTATACACTTGTGAGTATAGGGTTGTGCGATAAATGATATACATGCGGCCGACGATAGAGCTTTTAATACTAGAGATTAGGGATGTCCCGATCCAGGTTTTTGCACTTCCGATCCGATACCGATATTGTTTTTGCACTTCCGATCCGATACCGATACTGACCGATACTGGCCTATCCGAGCATGTATTAAAGTTTAAAGTTATTTAACCTACTTAGTTGTCAGAATCATGTTGAAAAGGGTTTTAGTACTCTTGATAACAACTAGCCAGCTGAATCAGGGGAGTTTGAATAATACACAATGGTTGGTAACAAGAAACTGACCTGTTTATTCAAGGATAAACACAAAACAGACAAAATTATACATGACAAACAGAAATGGCATCATTGAACTAGGGCTGGGCGATATGGCCTTTTTTTAATATTGCGATATTTTAAGGCCATATTGCGATACACGATATATATCTCGATATTTTGCCTTAGCCTTGAATGAACACTTGATGCATATAATCACAGCAGTATGATGATTCTGTGTGTTTTGATTGATTGATTGAGACTTTTATTAGTAGGTTGCACAGTGAAGTACATATTCCGTACAATTGACCACTAAATGGTAACACCCCAATAAGTTTTTCAACTTGTTTAAGTCCGGGTCCACTTAAATTGATTCATGATACAGATATATACTATCAGATATATACTATCATCATAATACAGTCATCACACAAGATAATCACATTGAATTATTTACATTATTTATAATCCAGGGTGTGGAGGGGGGCGCCGGATGTAAGTGTCAAAAAGACAGCCAAAAGAGTTTGATATGAGAATAAATCTAAAGTTAAAATATAGGGTAGAAAGGCACCCATTTGCAGGAAATGTAGTCTTGATTTTCAAAATTTTCTTTCAAGGCTTGCATGTCTACATTAAAACATTCTTCTTCATACTGCATTAATATTTGCTACTTTTAAACTTTCATGCAGAGAAGGAAATCACAACTAAAAAAATCACTAATTTTTTCATACGGTGTTGATGTGGAAATTTTTGCCTCGGCATTTTGATGGTGTGGACGTGTGGCACCGAATGGAGATAAGCGTCTCGACAGACGTTACAATATTTGAACAATGATGACGGAAACTGTTTTCTCTGTCGTGTCCGTGTGTCGAAAATTGTTATGCGCTTATTTTTTTATTCGATTTTGTGCGTGGCATAGATTTGCCGTGCGCAGAGGACGTTTGAGCAGGCGCGCACCTTAGCGGCTGCGCTAGCATCACAGCTAACGTTAGCCATGCTGCTACCTCTCTGCTCGGGGAGGGCGTATACGTATGTGACGTATGACGTGACAGTATGTGACGTCTGTAAGAAGGTGCGCTTGCTGTCTGTGAGAGGGAGACACAGGAAAGAGTGAGAAGAGCCTGTCGTGTAATGCCAGCAGCTAAAAGCAACTGCGTGAGAATTCACAGACCTGTGGATGTGTTGAAGGTGTGCTGGAAAATGCGGAACGGAAATTAGGGAGCAGCAGAAAAGTGGAATATATTATTTAAATAGGTGCGTTGGAAAACACGGACCGGAGTTTTTTTTTAAACTGGATCTGGATCGGCATTTTCCCATGGCTTGCCGATACGCATTTTTTGGCAAATATCGGCAGCCGATCCGATCCAAATATCGGATCGGGACATCCCTACTACATACCGTACGAGGATACAAGAGGCCATGCTACCCGCTAAGCTAGATCTCTTGAATGTAAACAAGGATGTTGAATCCGTCAAAATATTGACAGATGTTGTCATTTATTATTGTTTACAAACTAAAGGAAATAAGTCCTTGAACATAGGAAGACTTTAATACATTGGTCATATTCAAAGTCCTCATGTGTCCAGGGACACATTTCCTGAGTTTATAAACGTAATATAAACTTTAAAAAAAAACTGAAGATTTTGTGATGCTAAAAAATATCTATGTAATCATAGTCGTATCGACTAGATACGCTCCTGTGCTTAGTATCATTACAGTAGATGCAGATCCACCAATGGTGTTTGTTTACATTGTGACGGGGGTGAGCTACGGTGTGCAGTGAAGCATGTTTAGCTATTCCTCGTCTTGCAGGGATGATACTTGTAAGAAACTTACTTTATTTGTCGCCATGGAGGCGAGGATTAGTGATTTAGAAGAAGCTACAACACTGCAGACTAGGGATGTCCCGATCCGATATTTGGATCGGATCGGCCGCCGATATTTGCAAAAAAATGCGGATCGGCAAGGCATGGAAAAATGCCGATCCAGATCCAGTTAAAAAAAAACTCTGCTCCGTGTTTTCCAACGCACCTATTTAAATAGTACATTCCACTTTTCTGCTGCTCCCTATAATTTCCGTTCCGCATTTTCCAGCACACCTTCAACACATCCACAGGTCTGTGGATTCTCACGCAGTTGCTTTTAGCTGCTGGCATTACACGACAGGCTCTTCTCACTCTTTCCTGTGTCTCCCTCTCACAGACAGCAAGCGCACCTTCTTACACACGTCACATACTGTCACGTCATACGTCACATACTGTCACGTCATACGTCACATACTGTCACGTCATACGTCACATACTGTCACGTCCTACGTCACATACGTATACGTCCTCCCCGAGCAGAGAGGTAGCAGCATGGCTAACGTTAGCTGTGGTGCTAGCGCAGCCGTGCGAGCAACGCTCCCTCTAAGGTGCTCGCCTGTGCAATTGCGCACTGTTTAAGCGTCCTCTGCGCATAGCAAATCAATGCCACGCACAAAATCAAATAAAAAAATAAGCGCATAACAATTTTCGACACACGGACACGACAGAGAAAACAGTTTTCGTCATCATTGTTCAAATATTGTAATGTCTGTCGAGACGCTTATCTCCATTCGGTGCCACACGTCCACACCATCAAAATGCCGAGGCAAAAATTTCCACATCAACACCGTATGAAAAAATTAGTGATTTTTTTAGTTGTGATTTCCTTCTCTGCATGAAAGTTTAAAAGTAGCATATATTAATGCAGTATGAAGAAGAATGTTTTAATGTAGACATGCAAGCCTTGAAAGAAAATGTTGAAAATCAAGACTACATTTCCTGCAAATGGGTGCATTTCTACCCTATATTTTAACTTTAGATTTATTCTCATATCAAACTCTTTTGGCTGTCTTTTTGACACTTACATCCGGCGCCCCCCTCCACACACTGGATTATAAATAATGTAAATAATTCAATGTGATTATCTTGTGTGATGACTGTATTATGATGATAGTATATATCTGATAGTATATATCTGTATCATGAATCAATTTAAGTGGACCCCGACTTAAACAAGTTGAAAAACTTATTGGGGTGTTACCATTTAGTGGTCAATTGTACGGAATATGTACTTCACTGTGCAACCTACTAATAAAAGTCTCAATCAATCAATCAAAACACATAGAATCATCATACTGCTGTGATTATATGCATCAAGTGTTCATTCAAGGCTAAGGCAAAATATCGAGATATATATTGTGTATCGCAATATGGCCTTAAAATATCGCAATATTAAAAAAAGGCCATATCGCCCAGCCCTAGTTTCAATGATGCCATTTCTGTTTGTCATGTATAATTTTGTCTATTTTGTGTTTATCATTGAATAAACAGGTCAGTTTCTTGTTACCAACCATTGTGTATTATTCAAACTCCCCTAATTCAGCTGGCTAGTTGTTATCAAGAGTACTAAAACCCTTTTCAACATGATTCTGACAACTAAGTAGGCTAAATAACTTTAAACTTTAATACATGCTCAGATAGGCCAGTATCGGTCAGTATCGGTATCGGATCGGAAATGCAAAAACAATATCGGTATCGGATCGGAAGTGCAAAAACCTGGATCGGGACATCTCTAGTACAGTTCCACGCTCTACCTTACAATCATCTCTGACAGCGTCAATAAATCATCGTTATCACGTCGTTATATTTCTTAGCCAGCCTTTGTATTGGATGTCATTACACAGTACACATCATTCAACTCCTAAGAAGCTACTGAAGCTAACACAAAGCTACATAATAGTAGCAGTTTTCTAAGGACGACAGGGACCGAGCATGCCCTCTTGGTAGGACACATACACAGTCTCATGAATCTAAAGCAGGGGTGTTCATTACGTCGATCGCGAGCTACCGGTCAATCTCGGAGGGTGTGTCAGTCGCTCACCAGCCAGGCATTAAAAAAATAGTCCTAAAAATGAGCGATCATAAATCTTCACTATGACGTCACTTTCGTCACTTGATTGACATTCACGGCACCCGAGGGTCTTCTGAGATGACGCTGGCTGCTGCCAGCTCATTAAAATGACCGACTGGAAGGCGAGAAACACTTTATTTCAACAGACTCTGGCGCCGTACCTGTCGTCAAAACTCCAAAGACCGACTGCACAGTTGCACAATAAAAGCTCTGCTTCATCCTGCCTGCGCTAACAAAATAAGAGTCTCAGAAAGCTGGCGTGCACAAGCTAGCAAGCTACGGAGTTTGCCGAGAATGTATTTCTTGTAAAGTGTATACAAAGGAGTACGGAAGCTGGACAAATAAGATGCCAAAAACCAACCACTTTCATGTGGTATTGGACAGAAAGGAGGACTTTTTTCTCCTCCATTCGAAAATGCGGATGTTATCAGCACCACTGTCTGATTCCAATCAATGCAAGTCATCAGAATCAGGTAATACACCAACTTATATTCTTGTCTTCATGAAAGAAAGGAATCTATATGTGTTAAACATGCTTGTATTATCTTTAAACATTTAACTTATTAACAATATCAACTATATGTGTTAAACATGCTTGTATTATCATTAAACACCTTTAACTTGTTAACAATATTAACTATATGTGTTAAACATGCTTGTATTATCTTTAAACACCTTTAACTTGTTAACAATATTAACTATATGTGTTAAACATGCTTGTATTATCTTTAAACACCTTTAACTTGTTAACAATATTAACTATATGTATTAAACATTCTTGTATTATCATTAAACACCCTTAATTTATTAACAAATTGTGTCCTTGGGCAAGACACTTCACCCCTTGCTCCTGATGGCTGCTGGTAAGCGCCTTACATGGCAGCTCCTGCCATCAGTGTGTGAATGTGTGTGTGAATGGGTGAATGTGGAAATACTGTCAAAGCACTTTGAGTACCTTGAAGGTAGAAAAGCGCTATACAAGTATAACCCATTTATCATTGATTTATTTAACAATTGTAACTATGTGTTAAACATGCTTGTATTATCATTAAACACCTTTAACTTGTTAACAATATTAACTATATGTGTTAAACGTGCTTGCATTATCTTTAAACACCTTTAACTTGTTAACAATAGTAACTATATTTATTAAACATACTTGTATTATCATTAAACACCTTTAATTTAATTTTTTAACAATATTAACTATGTGTTAAACATGCTTGTATTATCTTTAAACACCTTTAACTTGTTAACAATATTACCTATATGTGTTAAACATGCTTGCATTATCTTTAAACACCTTGAACTTGTTAACAATATTAACTATATGTGTTAAACATGCTTGCATTATCTTTAAACACCTTTAACTTGTTAACAATATTAACTATATGTGTTAAACATGCTTGCATTATCTTTAAACACCTTTAACTTGTTAACAATAGTAACTATATGTATTAAACATACTTGTATTATCATTAAACACCTTTAATTTTTTAACAATATTAACTATATGTGTTAAACATGCTTGCATTATCATTAAACACCTTTAACTTGTTAACAAAAACATACATTTCATAAATAAGTAAATATAAATGATATATATGAATGAGGTAGATCCCCACGACTTGATCAATTGAAAAGTAGCTCGCCTGCAGAAAAAGTGTGAGCACCCCTGATCTAAAGGAAACGTGTCCCTTCTAGGCATTTGCATGGTTCAAAGACGTTGTTGGTATCTCATGTAAAAAGTAGGAAAAGAAGTAAAGTTCCTTGCACAAGAAGGAAAATAAAGTTTGCGAGCACACTGTGACCTTGCCTGCAGGGGGAAAAGAGGGGGAAGGAGAAAAGCTAATAGCTGCGGGTCCTTTAAGAGTGGCGGCAGTAATTGCCAGGATCTGAACTCAGTCACTTAGATACACAGCGAGTCAGTCTGGCGCCAGTAGTATGCAAACTGTATATTATCACCACTCCTCCACCTAAATAGCATAAGGGGACCTCCTTAGGACAAAAGGGCTTTTAAAGGCGTAACTTGAAACTGAGCTCACTTGAAAAGTACAATGGCTGTCCAAATAAAAGGGAGAAACAAGTTTTGTGTCAGTCCAATGAAGACTGCTTTAAGAGCTTAGGAACACAGTGGCTGTTAGTCCATTGCGGGATACAAAACTATATTAAAACATGTTTACATAAGTTATCTTTTTACACACAAAATGAAGATTTGTCAAAGAAAACATGCACCTCTGCTCTGTTGCCTGTGCTTTTATATTTCAGACACATACACCACATGGTGGCGCTGTTCCAAAAACCCCAAAGTTTGACCCCATTGATTATCACTTATTGACTCTTAATGCACTTTACCAAGTAAGTAAGTTAGTAAAGTTTATTCATAATGCGCTTTTCACAGATAAAATCACAAAGCGCTGTACAAAACTTGGTGAAGTAAAACAACATCCATCCATCCATCCATCCATCTTCTTCCGCTTATCCGAGGTCGGGTCGCAGGGGCAGCAGCCTAAGCAGGGAAGCCCAGACTTCCCTCTCCCCAGCCACTTCGTCCAGCTCTTCCTGTGGGACCCCGAGGCGTTCCCAGGCCAGCCGGGAGACATAGTCTTCCCAACGTGTCCTGGGTCTTCCCCGCGGCCTCCTACCGGTCGGACGTGCCCTAAACACCTCCCTAGGGAGGCGTTCGGGTGGCATCCTGACCAGATGCCCGAACCACCTCATCTGGCTCCTCTCGATGTGGAGGAGCAGCGGCTTTACTTTGAGCTCCCCCCGGATGACAGAGCTTCTCACCCTATCTCTAAGGGAGAGCCCCGCCACCCGGCGGAGGAAACTCATTTCGGCCGCTTGTACCCGTGATCTTGTCCTTTCGGTCATAACCCAAAGCTCATGACCATAGGTGAGGATGGGAACGTAGATCGACCGGTAAATTGAGAGCTTTGCCTTCCGGCTCAGCTCCTTCTTCACCACAACGGATCGATACAGCGTCCGCATTACTGAAGACGCCGCACCGATCCGCCTGTCGATCTCACGATCCACTCTTCCCCCACTCGTGAACAAGACTCCGAGGTACTTGAACTCCTCCACTTGGGGCAGGGTCTCCTCCCCAACCCGGAGATGGCACTCCACCCTTTTCCGGGCGAGAACCATGGACTCGGACTTGGAGGTGCTGATTCTCATCCCAGTCGCTTCACACTCGGCTGCGAACCGATCCAGTGAGAGCTGAAGATCCTGGCTAGATGAAGCCATCAGGACCACATCATCTGCAAAAAGCAGAGACCTAATCCTGCAGCCACCAAACCGGATCCCCTCAACGCCTTGACTGCGCCTAGAAATTCTGTGCATAAAAGTTATGAACAGAATCGGTGACAAAGGGCAGCCCTGGCGGAGTCCAACCCTCACTGGAAACGTGTCCGACTTACTGCCGGCAATGCGGACCAAGCTCTGGCACTGATCATACAGGGAGCGGACCGCCACAATCAGACAGTCCGATACCCCATACTCTCTGAGCACTCCCCACAGGACTTCCCGAGGGACACGGTCGAATGCCTTCTCCAAGTCCACAAAGCACATGTAGACTGGTTGGGCAAACTCCCATGCACCCTCAAGGACCCTGCCGAGAGTATAGAGCTGGTCCACAGTTCCACGACCAGGACAAAAACCACACTGTTCCTCCTGAATCCGAGGTTCGACTATCCGCCGTAGCCTCCTCTCCAGTACACCTGAATAGACCTTACCAGGAAGGCTGAGGAGTGTGATCCCACGATAGTTAGAACACACCCTCCGGTTCCCCTTCTTAAAGAGAGGAACCACCACCCCGGTCTGCCAATCCAGAGGCACCGCCCCCGATGTCCACGCGATGCTGCAGAGTCTTGTCAACCAAGACAGCCCCACAGCATCCAGAGCCTTAAGGAACTCCGGGCGGATCTCATCTACCCCTGGGGCCTTGCCACCGAGGAGCTTTTTAACTACCTCAGCAACCTCAGCCCCAGAAATAGGAGAGTAAAACAACAATTCAATTAAAACAACATGGGCAACATCATTCTTCAAAAGCGCACTAAAAGAACACCTCCAGGCAACTACAACCCTAGACTAACACCCTCCCCCCACCACATCCCACCTCCCCGGATTGTAAATATTCAAATGTAAATAATCAAATGTATATACCGTATTTTTCGGACTATAAGTCGCAGTTTTTTTTCATAGTTTGGCCGGGCTCCAGTGGGACTTATATATGTTTTTTTTCCTTCTTTATTATGCATTTTCGGCAGGTGCAACTTATACTCCGGTGCGACTTATACTCCGAAAAATACGGTACTTGTTCTTATGCTTTCTGAGCTCACTATGTTCTCTGCTCGCTGTACATATCCTACCAAGTCACACCTACACTGTTTCAATGTCCATTTCTCAGATGATATAATTGTTGATGACTGAAGTGATGATATCAACCAAACCTAACACCCCCCCCCAAACCCACCCCCTCCACATCCCACCCCGGGGGGTGGGATGTGTGGTTAGGTTTGGGGTGTAAATAATTCAATGTATATACTCTGATGATTAACTTGTGTGATGACTGTATTATGCCGATTGTATATATTTGTACCATGAATTGATTAACGTGGACCCCGACTTAAACAAGTGTAAAAACTTATTGGGGTGTTACCATTTAGTGATCAATTGTACGGAATATGTACTGTACTGTGCAATCTACTAATAAAAGTCTCAATCAATCAATCAATCAAATAAAAAGGATACAAAGTGGATTAAAGTTGATAGTTAAAGGGTGCATTAACTAAAAGCTTTACTAAAAAGAGAAGTTTTCAAATGTTTCTTAAAAGTTTCAACACAGTCAAGATCACAGAGGGACTGGTGCAAATTGTTTCAGAGTCTGGGAGCTATAGCTTGGAATGCCAGATCTCCATGAGTTTTAGGGTTCTTTAGGAGACCCTGGCTGGCCTGAAGACCGGAGGCAAAACACCCACAGGAACTTAAAAGGGGACCTACGATAAATTTCATCTTTTCTGTGTTATTAATGTCGTTACAATGTCTGATAATTGTGTTAAAAAATACCAAAGCGTCAATTCATAAGGTTCATGCATTTTGGCGTGAGATTGCGCGCAGTTTTGGGTGCCTCTGTTTGCAGAGTTTTGCAGTCGTTTTGACATCACAGCAAGGTGGTCATACTTACCGTATTTTCCGCACCATAAGCCGCCCTGGGTTATAAGCCGCGCCTTCAATGAACGGCATATTTCAAAACTTTGTCCACCTATAAGCCAACCCGTGTTATAAGCCGCATCTAACTGCGCTAAAGGGAATGTCAAAAAAACAGTCAGATAGGTCAGTCAAACTTTAATAATATATTAAAAACCAGCGTGATGTGGGCGCGCATGGAGTCGTATATCAACATGGACGGAGCTGCGTGAAAAAAGCCACCCGGCCTCTTCGCGTAAACTTCCCTTAACCACTCGCTCATCTTTTCTTCATCCATCCATCCCTTCGAGTTAGCTTTTATGATGACGCCGGCTGGAAAGGTCTCTTTTGGCAAGGTCTTCCTTTTGAATATCACCATGGGTGGAAGTTTCTGGCCATTAGCATGGCAAGCTAGAACCACAGTGAAGGATGACTTCTCATTCCCTGTGGTGCGAATATTCACCGTACGTGCTCCCGTTGTATCCACAGTGCGGTTCACAGGAATATCAAAAGTCAGTGGAACCTCGTCCATGTTGATAATGTTCTCTGGCCGGATCTTTTTTTCAGCTATCTTGTTTTTACAATATGCACGGAAAGTAGCCAGCTTTTCTTGAAAGTCTTTAGGCAGTTGCTGTGAAATAGTAGTCCGTGTGCGGATGGAGAGATTGCGTCTTTTCATGAACCGGAAACCTGTCGCTTAGTAGGAGCCATTTTGTGGTCTTTACAGATGTAAACACACAAAGGAAATGAAACGTAATATCCGCGCGCTTCTTCTTCTTCTACGGGGGCGGGTGGTTGCTTACAGTAGAAGAAGAAGCGCTTCCTCTTCTATGGGGGCGGGTGCTTACCTTGGCGGTTGCTTGACGTAGAAGAAGAAGCGCTTCCGCTTCTACGGGGAAAAAAGATGGCGGCTGTTTACCGTAGTTGCGAGACCTAAACTTTATGAAAATGAATCTTAATATTAATCCATATATAAAGCGCACCGGGTTATAAGCCGCACTGTCAGCTTTTGAGTAAATTTGTGGTTTTTAGGTGCGGCTAATAGTGCGGAAAATACGGTATTTAGAAAGTAAAAATCTCCCTTCAGGCAATGAAAAAACACACACAAAAAAAAGAGTATGATAAGGTATTATTTGTATTTTATTATTCGATGTGCGACAATCAGTGAGAAATGCTGCTAAAAACAGGTTTTTTTAATGCACAGTCTGGTGCAGGTGTGCTTAATGATGTGGCCGGGTGAATCTATAGGTTCTATATATAATGTATATGACGCTTATTTCCGACCGTGTCAAGATAAAAAACAGCTGTGACAGTGTACATTTTCGAAAGAAAAGTTGTTATAATTTTGGAAGGGGGGTGGCATGGTTTCATTTGCAATCTCAAAATGCCTCCATCTTGCAGACAGAGTCAAAAATCAGGTTATAAAAATGACTGCAGAGCAACATTTGCACCAACGCATATCCAATACGTATTATCTAAACCAGGGGTGCTCATTACCTCGATCGCGAGCTACCGGTCGATCTTGGAGGGTGTGTCAGTCGATCACCAGCCAGGTATTAAAAAAATAGTCCTAAAAATGAGCGATCATAAATCTTCGCTATGACGTCACTTTCGTCACTTGATTGACATTCACGGCACCCGAGGGTCTTCTGAGATGACGCTGGCTGCTGCCAGCTCATTAAAATTACCGACAGGAAGGCAAGAAACACTTTATTTCAACAGACTGGCGCCGTACCTGTCGTCAAAACTCCAAAGACCGACTGCACAGTTGCACAATAAAAGCGCTTCTTCATCCTGCCTTCGCTAACAAAATAAGAGTCTCAGAAAACTGGCGTGCACAAGCTAGCAAGCTACGGAGTTTGTCGCGACAATGTATTTCTTGTAAAGTGTATACAAAGGAGTACGGAAGCTGGACAAATAAGATGCCAAAAACCAACCACTTTCATGTGGTATTGGACAGAAAGGAGGACTTTTTTTTCTCCTCCATTCGAAAATGCGGACCTTATCAGCACCACTGTCTGATTCCAATCAGTGCAAGTCATCAGAATCAGGTAATACACCAACTTATATTCTTGTCTTCATGAAAGAAAGGAATCTATATGTGTTAAACATGCATGTATTATCTTTAAACACTTTTAACTTATTAACAATATTAACTATATGTGTTAAACATGCTTGTTTTATCTTTAAACACTTTTAACTTATTAACAATATTAACTATATGTGTTAAACATGCTTGTATTATCTTTAACCACCTTTAAGTTGTTAACAATATTAACTATATGTGTTAAACATGCTTGTATTATCTTTAAACACCTTTAACTTATTAGCAATATTAACTATAAGTGTTAAACATGCTTGTATTATCTTTAAACACCTTTAATTTATTAACAATATTAACTATATGTGTCAAACATGCTTGCATTATCATTAAACATCTTTAACTTGTTAACAATATTAACTATATGTGTTAAACATGCTTGCATTATCTTTAAACACCTTTAACTTATAAACAATATTAACTATATGTATTAAACATGCTTGTATTATCATTAAACACCTTTAACTTGTAAACAAAAACATATATTTCATAAATAAGTAAATATAAATTATATATATGAATGAGGTAGATCCCCACGACTTGATCAATTGAAAAGTAGCTCGCCTGCAGAAAAAGTGTGAGCACCCCTGATCTAAACCACCAGGAGGTGTTTTAAATGTAGAAAAAAAATCATAATATGATACAATGCCATAGAAAAAGACACATAACAAACACGGAGGTATCATAAGATTAAACATATAATCTACTAAATAGCCAACATTTTGAGAATTAATCTAAGATACAATTCTCCACATTAAGTCTATTAGAGCAGTGGTTCTCAACCTTTTTTCAGTGATGTACCCCCTGTGAACATTTTTTTAATTCAAGTACCCCCTAATCAGAGCAAAGCATTTTTGGTTGAAAAAAAAAGGTAAAGAAGTAAAATACAACACTATGTCATCAGTTTCTGATTTATTAAATTGTATAACAGTGCAAAATATTGCACATTTGTAGTGGTCTTTCTTGAACTATTTGGAAAAAAAGATAGGTTTTTATTTATATTTATAACGGATTGTTGAATTGTTGCTATTTTTAGAATATTTAAAAAAAATCTCACGTACCCCTTGGCATACCTTCAAGTACCCCCAGGGGTACGCGTACCCCCATTTGAGAACCACTGTATTAGAGTTAATCAGCAGTCAATGTACCAGTATGCAGCTTTTGAAACATCATCACAAAATGCTTCTGTTTTTTTTGAGCAAGTTAGATTTTGTGTTATTTTGTTGTTTGTTTCCATTGCTGCTATTTTAACTGTTTTTTAAATACATAAACAAGGTTAATTGTATTTTTAGGCCTTTGCCTTTCCTTTCTTTCGAATTAAGAACATTTTAATAGTTTTTTTATTGTTTGTAACATCTGAATGAGCAGCACAGTTACAGTAAAAATAAATATTTATGAATGAATTAGTCACCTTTGTTAGTAAGTATATGCTTAAAATAACATAAGCTGCATTTAGAAATTGATGGAAAAATTAGAGCCATTAAATATGTGTACGCTTTATTATCCGATTAATCATTAAGTTAATTGTTGACGACCGTATTTTCTGGACTATAAGGCGCACTTAATTTTTTTTTTCTCTCTTAAAACTCGACATTGTGTCTTATAACCCTGTGCGCCTAATGTGCGGAATGATTCTGGTTTTGCTTACCGACCTCGAAGCAATTTTATTTGGTATATGGTGAAATGATAAATGTGACCAGTAGATGGCAGTCACACATAACAGATACGTGTAGACTGCAATATGATGACAATATGACTCAAGTAAACACCAACATTGTATATGCATACCTGCCAACTTTTGAAATCAGAAAAACCTAGTAGCCAGGGTCCAGGGGCCGCAGGCCCCGGTAGGTCCAGGACAAAGTCCTGGTGGGGGTTTCAGGCTTCGCCCCCCGACACAAAATGATTATTAGCATTCAGACAGCTTAAAATGTTGCTAAAACCATTACTTTTCTATCAGTCACAGTGACTTTTCAAAACAAAAATATTACAGCAAAAATCATATGGGTTGATTGACATGTTTATTCTGTAAGCTAACTTCAATAGTTTGAAATTATTTTGACAGTTAATGCCAGTTATCCTCTCAACCTTTCACAAGACTTCAATTTGTTAATTGAAAGTATAAACAGTATAAACACTTTTTACAGTAAACAAATGGTAAAACAGTACTAAACAATTCCATTTAAAAAAAAATTGGTGTCATTATTAACTTTCTGTCCAAGCTTGTATAATCTACTGCCTTGTTCAATTGTATAAAATATTCTGTGCCTAAAATTCACATTTCTATCACAATTATCATACTGTAAACATGGTAAGCTAACTTCATTAACATTAATAGTCCTGTCAATAGCATGGAATTACAATTCAAATGTAGTTTTTTTGTAAGCCTTTCAAAAGAATTCAAAATATGAAAAATTAATGAAAATTCATTTAAGCCATCAGACACTTGAAAAGTGGCACATCACATCTCTAATGTAATCATTTGAACTTTTCAACAGAAATAGCACTGCAAAAATATTAAGGACATACTTCTGTATTTTGGTAGTTATGCTGTCAACATTTAACAAGATTTCTTCAACTTGGACTTGAAAGCATAAATAGTATAAACACTTTTAACAGTATAACAGTACTAAACAATACCAATAGATAACATTGGTGTCATTACCTTTTTGTGGCTAAAATCCGAAAAACGTTGAAAGTTTTCCACTTGTATCGCTAGCAACGGCATTAGACTTGTGTTCTTTTGTCCCAACGTGGTCTTTTACATCGCTAATTCCTCCGTGTCCGATCGAAAAATCTTGTCTGCACAAGGTGCAATTCGCGTAGTTTTCACCCTTTTTGGAACGGATAATTATTCCCGGATAGGCTTTTGAATATTCTTCACGGAATGACTGCAGTTTTCTTTTCGGTTTAAGACTCGTTTGCAATTTTTCTCCGGCTGATTCCATGATCGTTCGCTCGTTTGGAAACAATGGCAACAGGTGCCTCATGCTTGGCAGCGGTGCTATAAATAGCCTCGCGCATTTAAAAAAAATTTTTTTTTTTAATTAATGAAAAACCGTATTTTTTATCACTGCAACCGTAACCCGGAATAGGTTGATGAAAACCGTACTAATTACGGGAAAACCGGAGTAGTTGGCAGGTATGTATATGTTCCATTGAAAATATAGAAAATTACACACGGCGCTCAAAAATCTATCAACATGTTTTAGTAGGACTTTGGTAAGCTATGAAGCTGCAACGCTTGATGGATTGTCGGCGCATTAAACATACGAGTATTATTATGGTGTGTGTAGAAGGTAAGACATTATCTGGCGTTTTGTTTCGCAATATTATGCAAAAACAAAAAAACCTTCTGGTACCTGCTGATCTGTATCTGGGATCTGCATGAATCCAGAAAAATTGCGCGCGTCCGCCTTTGTAGTCCATAGCGACGCCGTAGTCGAAAGGCTTCTTCTGTTTCTCTATCTTCTTGTTATGGGATATTCATCCTCCGCTGTTGCCATTTCTAATATAAAGTAGTGTAAAGTTCTTACTTATTGTCACATGGTGTAGGTGACAACCCCCAAGATGCACAGATGGCAGGCGTGGTGCAGGAAAACATGATTTAATTTAACACTAAAACAAGAACAAACAAAAGGGTACAAACAAAAGGCGCGCACAAGGCGGAGAACAAACTTAGCTATGAACAAAAACTAGCACACAGGCTAACTGTGGACAAGAAACAAAAACACTTACTGTGACACGAAGGAACTATGACATGAGCAGAGTGAACAGAAGTAGACACAGCTACAACGACAAGTATTAATGACATTGGCAATCATTAGCGACAATACTCCAGCCCTGACTGGAGGGCAAAGCAGGACTAAATAGTAGCTGGCTGGTTGACACCAGGTGTGGCCAGGTGCCAATCAGCCACAGCCGAGGGGGAAAAGCACTCAGGGAGACAAGCAGGAAATAGAACCAAAATAAGAGCGCTTACAGGAAATAAAGACAGACAGAGGAAAAACTCAAAACATAACTAAACTGTCAGTGACAAACCTGACACTTATATCTGTCAGTAAATTCGCCATGAAAGCGCTAAAACATACCGGTGTAGTGAGTTCACATTATTCACCCGAGGAACTTTAGTTATTAGAGAGTTACGATTGGACGGTTTTTCACGGGACACATTTACGGCCTTGTTGTTGTTTCCGTATGAGGAGACGCTGCTCTGTTATTGATTGAAGTAAAGTGTGAATGTCATTAAAACAGTTAGCTCCATCTTTTGACACTTCTTCCGCTCCCGTCCTTGCACGCTACACCGCTACAACAAAGATGACGGGGAGAAGACGCTGTCCAAGGTGAGCCACGTAAATAAGACCGCCCACAAAACGGCTTGAAGATTGATTGATTGATTGATTGAGACTTGTATTAGTAGATTGCACAGTACAGTACATATTCCGTACAATTGACCACTAAATGGTAACACCCCAATAAGTTTTTCAACTTGTTTAAGTCGGGGTCCACTTAAATTGATTCATGATACAGATATATACTATCAGATATACTATCATCATAATACAGTCATCACACAAGATAATCATCAGGGTGTATACATTGAATTACTTACATTATTTACAATTCGGGGTGTGGAAGGGGGGGAGGGTGAGGTTTGGTTGCTATCATCAGTCATCAACAATTGAGAACAGAGAAATGGATATTGAAACAGTGTAGGTCTGACTTGGTAGGATATGTACAGCAAGTAGTGGACATAGAGAGAGAGAGAGAGATCAGAAAGCCAAAGAAAAATATCTGCATTTGATTGTTTACATTTGATTATTAACAACAATCCGCGGAGGGTGTTAGTTTATGGTTGAAGTGGCCTGGAAGTGTACTTTTATTGCGGTTTTGAAGGAGGATAGAGATGCCCTTTCTTTTATACCTGTTGGGAGCGCATTCCACATTGATGTGGCATAGAAAGAGAATGAGTTAAGACCTTTGTTAGATGGGAATCTGGGTTTAACGTGGTTAATAGAGCTCCCCCTGGTGTTGTGGTTATGGCGGTCATTTACGTTAAGGAATCAGTTTGACATGTACTTTGGTATCAGGGAGGTGTAGCGGATTTTATAGACTAGGCTCAGTGCAAGTTGTTTTACTCTGTCCTCCACCCTGAGCCAGCCCACTTTGGAGAAGTGGGTAGGAGTGAGGTGGGATCTGGGGTGGAGGTCTAGAAGTAATCTGACTAGCTTGTTCTGGGATGTTTGGAGTCTAGATTTGAGGGTTCTGGAGGTGCTAGGGTACCAGGAGGTGCATGCGTAATCGAAAAAGGGTTGAACGAGAGTTCCCGCCAGAAACTTCAAGGTGCTTTTGTTGACCAGAGAGGAGATTCTATAGAGAAATCTCGTTCGTTGGTTGACCTTTTTGATTATCTTGGTTGCCATTTTATCACAGTGTGTAAAACATCATCTATGCAACATTTTGACCAAAGAACCACCATTACATGTTATGTAGACCACAAGGAAGTGTTTAGAAAATAAATAATAATAATATGACTCCTGTAATGCACCCTATAGTTCGGTGTGCCTTATATATGAAAAAAGATCGGAAAAAGACCATTCATCGGCAGTGCGCCTTATAAACCGGTGCACCCTATGGTCCGGGAAATACGGTAATCGACTATCAAAATAATCGTTAGTTGCAGCCCGACTTAGCAACTGATGTCCCAAAAGTCCATCCATTCATCCATCTTCTTCCGCTTATCCGAGGTCGGGTCGCGGGGGCAGCAGCCTAAGCAGGGAAGCCCAGACTTTCCTCTCCCCAGCCACTTCGTCCAGCTCTTCCCGGGGGATCCCGAGGCGTTCCCAGGCCTGCCGGGAGACATAGTCTTCCCAACGTGTCCTGGGTCTTCCCCGTGGCCTCCTACCAGTCGGACGTGCCCTAAACACCTCCCGAGGGAGGCGATCGGGTGGCATCCTGACCAGATGCCCGAACCACCTCATCTGGCTCCTCTCCATGTGGAGGAGCAGCGGCTTTACTTTGAGCTCCCCGCGGATGGCAGAGCTTCTCACCCTATCTCTAAGGGAGAGCCCCGCCACCCGGCGGAGGAAACTCATTTCGGCCGCTTGTACCCGTGATCTTGTCCTTTCGGTCATAACCCAAAGCTCATGACCATAGGTGAGGATGGGAACGTAGATCGACCGGTAAATTGAGAGCTTTGCCTTCCGGCTCAGCTCCTTCTTCACCACAACGGATCGATACAGCGTCCGCATTACTGAAGATGCCGCACCGATCCGCCTGTCGATCTCACGATCCACTCTTCCCTCACTCGTGAACAAGACTCCGAGGTACTTGAACTCCTCCACTTGGGGCAGGGTCTCCTCCCCAACCCGGAGATGGCACTCCACCCTTTTCCGGGCGAGAACCACGGACTCGGACTTGGAGGTGCTGATTCTCATCCCAGTCGATCCAGCGAGAGCTGAAGATCCTGGCCAGATGAAGCCATCAGGACCACATCATCTGCAAAAAGCAGAGACCTAATCCTGCAGCCACCAAACCGGATCCCCTCAACGCCTTGACTGCGCCTAGAAATTCTGTCCATAAAAGTTATGAACAGAATCGGTGACAAAGGGCAGCCTTGGCGGAGTCCAACCCTCACTGGAAACGTGTCCGACTTACTGCCGGCAATGCGGACCAAGCTCTGGCACTGATCATACAGGGAGCGGACTGCCACAATCAGACAGTCCGATACCCCATACTCTCTGAGCACTCCCCACAGGACTTCCCGAGGGACACGGTCGAATGCCTTCTCCAAGTCCACAAAGCACATGTAGACTGGTTGGGCAAACTTCCATGCACCCTCAAGGACCCTGCCGAGAGTATAGAGCTGGTCCACAGTTCCACGACCAGGACGAAAACCACTGTTCCTCCTGAATCCGAGGTTCGACTATCCGGCGTAGCCTCCTCTCCAGTACACCTGAATAGACCTTACCGGGAAGGCTGAGGAGTGTGATCCCACGATAGTTAGAACACACCCTCCGGTTCCCCTTCTTAAAGAGAGGAACCACCACCCCGGTCTGCCAATCCAGAGGTACCGCCCCCGATGTCCCAAAAGTCATTCACAATTAAGATTTTTCAAGTGATTATACAACGTTGAGGGTTAGGGTTAGGGAATGCAATTTACAGTCACGTGAAAACGACAACTTTACTTTAAAATTCTTAAAAGTATTTACTGAGTGGCACGAGCTCTAAACTCAAACATATCTTCCATTTCTAAACAATGTCCAAGCGAGTGATTAAGATCTTGAATCAAAGCCCGGCCCCTTGAATAGCATGAAAGAAATACCATCTCTATCGGGCCACGCATGAGCGCGTGCGAGCTATGTCTACTACGAGCCTAGGTCCCAATATGGGGAATGCACCCCCCTCTCCTTTCTTTTTACAATCCAGCTCCCATTTCTAGCGGGGAGCAACGTCACGACAGCACGGGGAAACGCATTCCCGCCTATTTAAAACACTTGCTGCATACACACGCAACATGCGGGTTGCATTTAATTTGGTATTGTTGCGTGTACGAGTCTGAAGAGCTGGACGCTGCCAGCTGGCTAGTAAACGTAGATGTTATGGAAAATCCACCTCCTGTGCCAGAGAGGAGACAGAAATACTGACTCTCTGCACATCATAGTGTGTTGTCATGGCGTCAAAGGGCCTCCGGCCAAATGGGAGGCCTAAAAGTCAGGGAGAGATGAATCAAAAATTGACCTCCAACGGAACTGTTACAGTTTAGCCTAATTAGTCTTAAAGAAGATGTGCTAAAACCATCGGGTTTGAACCGCCAAACTGACGGACATTTTAAAGAAACCCCCAAATTCGGAAGTCATGTGCTTCACATTAGTTGAAAACATGAAGGTTGAAGACGCAAACACACTCCCTCATTGTGAGGCCCAGATGCATACCTGCCAACTTTTGAAATCAGAAAAACCTAGTAGCCAGGGTCCAGGGGCCGCAGGGCCCGGTAGGTCCAGGACAAAGTCCTGGTGGGGGGTTCCTGCGCCCTCCGACGCAAAATGATTATTAGCATTCAGACAGGTTAAAATGTTGCTAAAACCATCACTTTTCTATCAGTCACAGTGACTTTTCAAAACAAAAATATTACAGCAAAAATCATATGGGTTGATTGACATGTTTATTCTGTAAGCTAACTTCAATAGTTTGAAATTATTTTGACAGTTAATGCCAGTTATCCTGTCAACCTTTCACAAGACTTCAATTTGTTAATTGAAAGTATAAACAGTATAAACAACTTTTACAGTAAACAAATGGTAAAACAGTACTAAACAATTCCATTAAAAAAAAAATTGGTGTCATTATTAACTTTCTGTCCAAGCTTGTATAATCTACTGCCTTGTTCAATTGTAAAAAATATTCTGTGCCTAAAATTCACATTTCTATCACAATTATCATACTGTAAACATGGTAAGCTAACTTCATTAAAATTAATAGTCCTGTCAATAGCATGGAATTACAATTCAAATGTAGTTTTTTTGTAAGCCTTTCAAAAGAATTCAAAATATGAAAAATTCATGAAAATTAATTTAAGCCATCAGACACTTGAAAAGTGGCACATCACATCTCTAATGTAATCACTTTAACTTTTCAACAGAAATAGCACTGCAAAAATATTAAGGACATACTTCTGTATTTTGGTAGTTATGCTGTCAACATTTAACAAGATTTCTTCAACTTGGACTTGAAAGCATAAATAGTATAAACATTTTTAACAGTATAACTGTACTAAACAATTCCAATAGATAACATTGGTGTCATTACCTTTTTGTTTGCTCAATTATTGCCTCCGTAAATAAAACTTCGGCATTTATCACATCCAAAGAATCTGTTTGGGCGACGAAAAACGTTGAAAGTTTTCCACTTGTACCGAAATCTGTTACCCATCGGAATTTGTAACTCCAGGGGGCGATGTTCCCATGGCGTTTGTTTGATGGTTAAACGGCAAGCCCAAAGAGGAGGAGAAGAAGAACGCTTGCGTAAATGGCGTAAACTATCCTTAATGCTGAAACGTCAGTTGTCAGAATTTCAGCATTAATAAATTACACATATTCTGGAAATCAATGACTTGCTTTCATTATAGTATGAGTCCATTGTATCAGCTGTTGATTCTCTCTCACACACATACATTTTCCGGATTAAAAGCTATGATGGAATGAAACGTCAGTTGTCAGAATTTCAGCATTAATAAATTACGCATATTCTGGAAATCAATGACTTACTTTCATTATAGTATGAGTCCATTGTTATTATTAATGCTGAAATTCTGACAACTGACGTTTCAGCATTAAGGATAGTTTACGCCATTTACGCAAGCGTTCTTCTTCTCCTCTTTGGGCTTGCCGTTTAACCATCAAACAAACGTCATGGGAACATCGCCCCCTGGAGTTACAAATTCCGATGGGTAACAGATTTCGGTACAACAACGGCATTAGACTTGTGTTTTTTTGTCCCAACGTGGTCTTTTACATCGCTAATTCCTCCGTGTCCGATCGAAAAATCTTGTCTGCACAAGGTGCAATTCGCGTAGTTTTCACCCTTTTTGGAACGGATAATTATTCCCGGATAGGCTTTTGAATATTCTTCACGGAATGACTGCAGTTTTCTTTTCGGTTTACCGTATTTTCCGCACCATAAGCCGCCCCGTGTTATAAGCCGCGCCTTCAATGAACGGCATATTTCAAAACTTTGTCCACCTATAAGCCGCCCCGTGTTATAAGCCGCATCTAACTACGCTACAGGGAATGTCAAAAAAACAGTCAGATAGGTCAGTCAAACTTTAATAATATAATAAAAACCAGCGTTCTAACAACTCTGTTCACTCCCAAAATGTACGCAAATGTGCAATCACAAACATAGTAAAATTCAAAATAGTGCAGAGCAATAGCAACATAATGTTGCTCGAACGTTAATGTCACAACACACAAAATAAACATAACGCTCACTTTCTGAAGTTATTCTTCATTCATAAATTCCTCGAATTCTTCTCCTTCGGTGTCCGAATTGAAAAGTTGGGCGAATATGGGATCCAAAATGGCCGGCTCCGTCTCGTCGAAGTAATCGGAGTCAGTGTCGCTGTTGTCCAGCAGTTCTGTGAATCCTGCCTTCCGGAAAGCTCGGACCACAGTTGTGACCGAAATATCTGCCCAGGCATTTACGATCCACTGGCATATGTTGGCGTATGTCGTCCGGCGCTGTCTGCCTGTCTTAGTGAAGGTGTGTTCGCCTTCGGTCATCCATTGTTCCCACGCCGTTCGCAGTCGTGCTTTGAATGCCCTGTTGACACCAATATCCAGCGGTTGGAGTTCTTTGGTTAATCCACCCGGAATGACGGCGAGTGTTGTATTTGTGTGCTTCACTTGTTTTTTGACACCATCTGTGATGTGGGCGCGCATGGAGTCGTATATCAACATGGACGGAGCTGCGTGAAAAAAGCCACCCGGCCTCTTCGCGTAAACTTCCCTTAACCACTCGCTCATCTTTTCTTCATCCATCCATCCCTTCGAGTTAGCTTTTATGATGACGCCGGCTGGAAAGGTCTCTTTTGGCAAGGTCTTCCTTTTGAATATCACCATGGGTGGAAGTTTCTGGCCATTAGCATGGCAAGCTAGAACCACAGTGAAGGACGACTTCTCATTCCCTGTGGTGCGAATATTCACCGTACGTGCTCCCGTTGTATCCACAGTGCGGTTCACAGGAATATCAAAAGTCAGTGGAACCTCGTCCATGTTGATAATGTTCTCTGGCCGGATCTTTTTTTCAGCTATCTTGTTTTTACAATATGCACGGAAAGTAGCCAGCTTTTCTTGAAAGTCTTTAGGCAGTTGCTGTGAAATAGTAGTCCGTGTGCGGATGGAGAGATTGCGTCTTTTCATGAACCGGAAACACCAAGAAGCACCACCTTTAAAATCATCCAGGTGAAGTTCGCTTGCTAGCGCTGTTGCCTTCATTCGAATAGTGATGGTGCTGACACTTCTGCTTGCTGCTCTCTGCTCAACAACCCACTGTTCGAGTTTGTCCTCCAACAGTTGCCATCTTGCTTTGTTCCCTCGGAAACTCTGTTTTGTCTTCTTTACCTGGCGCAGGTCATCTTCTTGCTTCCTCCACCTACGCACCATTGATTCATTTATGTTATATTCTCTTGCTGCTGCTCTATTTCCGTGTTCTTCGGCATGACTTATTGCCTTAAGTTTAAATTCTGCGTTATACGCGTGTCGCTTAGTAGGAGCCATTTTGTGGTCTTTACAGATGTAAACACACAAAGGAAATGAAACGTAATATGCGCGCGCTTCTTCTTCTTCTACGCTTCCTGTTCTATGGGGGCGGGTGCTTACTTTGGCGGTTGCTTGCGTAGAAGAAGAAGCACTTCCTCTTCTACGGGGAAAAAAGATGGCGGCTGTTTACCGTAGTTGCGAGACCGAAACTTTATGAAAATGAATCTTAATATTAATCCATATATAAAGCGCACCGGGTTATAAGCCACACTGTCAGCTTTTGAGTAAATTTGTGGTTTTTAGGTGCGGCTAATAGTGCGGAAAATACGGTAAGACTCGTATGCGATTTTTCTCCGGCTGATTCCATGATCGTTCGCTCGTTTGGAAACAATGGCCTCGTGCTTGGCAGCGGTGCTATAAATAGCCTCGCGCATGGCATTCGGAATGGCTCGATAGGAAGTTACGGGAAGCAGTGTCGATTGTCATTGTTGTTACGTGCTTTCGTGAATAAAACTTTAAAAAAAAAAAAATTTTAATTAATGAAAAACCGTATTTTTTATCACTGCAACCGTAACCCGGAATAGGTTGATGAAAACCGTACTAATTACGGGAAAACCGGAGTAGTTGGCAGGTATGCAGATGTGACAGTCCAGCATGAGTGATGTTTTAGTAGATATACTGACAAATCCTGTCTTTCAAGGCAGTTCAAATTAGAGTGTGTAACATTCATATTAGTCACACTAAATATCAACAAATAATCCACTACGGTAGAGTCACACTTAAACGAAACCAACTTTGCCAACCTGATGGTACCTGCTTATGTGTATTTGGGATCTGCATAAGTCCTAAATATGTGAAATCAAACCGTGGAAGAATTGCAGAGATATTTATAAAACAATCTTGCCTTTTTTCTACTTCCTCCAAACGGTCTGTTTGGAATTTCCCAGTCCTGTGATGTCTGCGGATATTTATATATCAGAATCAGAATCGGAATACCTTTATTGTCATTGTATGGAAACAACGAAATTGGACAGCAATCCAGCTCAGTGCTTTTAAAACACACCTACATAAAATAGTCTTAAGACAACAATAATAATAAAACAATTAAAAATGTAAAAACATAATAAAATGTTAAAAACATATTGCACAGCAGATCTCTATCAGAGGTAAGCAAGTAATAAAGTGGTGAGTGTTCAGGTAAGTGCGGAGTTTAGGGCAATAACAGCTCGAGGATAGAAACTGTTTTTCAGTCTATTTGTCCTTGCTTTGATGGTCTTATAGCGCCTCCCTGAGGGCAAGAGTTCAAGCCAGTGGTGACCTGGGTGGGATGAGTCCCTGAGGATGCTGTTTGCTCTCCTGTTGCAGTGTCTCTTATGCAGGTCCTCTAGAGCAGTGTTTTTCAACCACTGTGCCGCGCCATGAGATACTGTCTGGTGTGCCGTGGGAGATTATTTAATTTCACCTATTTGGGTTAAAAATATTTTTTGCAAACCAGAAATTAGTCTGCAAATTATTTGTTGTTGTTGAGTGTCTGTACTGTCTAGAGCTCGGCAGAGTAACCATGTAATACTCTTCCATATCAGTAGGTGGCAGCCGGTAGCTAATTGCTTTGTAAATGTCGGAAACAGCGGGAGGCAGCGTGCAGGTAAAAAGGTATCTAATGCTTAAACCAAAAATAAACAAAAGATGAGTTCCCCTAAGAAAAGGCATTGAAGCTTAGGGAAGGCTATGCAGAATGAAACTAAAACTGAACTGGCTACAAATTAAACAAAAACAGAATGCTGGACGACAGCAAAGACTTACTGTGGAGCAAAGACAATGTACATCCGAACATGACATGACAATCAACAATGTCCCCACAAAGAAGGATAAAAATAACTTAAATATTCTTGATTGCTAAAACAAAGTAGGTGCGGGAAAACATCGCTCAAAAAAAAGACATGAAACTAGTACAGGAAAATACCAAAAAAAGAGAAAAAGCCACCAAAATAGGAGCGCAAGACAAGAATTAAAACACTACACACAGGAAACCAGCAAAAAAGTCTAAATAAGTCAGGGTGTGATGTGACAGGTGGTGACCGTACACCTACTTTGAGAAAAGAGCTATATTGTTGCATGCTTGGTTACGGTTTAAAGTCATATCCAACAATTGCGACAACGACTTTTTACTGACAACTGAGTTTCGTTTTTTAATGATATCTGCTGGTGGTGTGCCTCCGGATTTTTTCAACGCAAAAAATGTGCCTTGGCTCAAAAAAGGTTGAAAAACACTGCTCTAGAGATGTAAGAGGACATGCAGTGATCCTCTGGGCCGCGTTTATGACGCTCTGTAATCTCTTTCTCTCTGCCACCGTGCAGCTAGAAAACCGCACAGAGATGCCGTAGGTCAGTATTGACTCAACGATAGAAGGACAGGAGCAGGTAATGGTAATGGCTTACCCAAAGGTCTCTGCGTGAGTCCACCATCTTATTTCTATGTTCAAGCATTTGTAGTCCAAACGACAAAATGCCTATTGTACGACACGAAGACTGAAAATGCTGTGTTACTGTTTGTTTTAACTAGCATAAGTCACTACACAAACATTCAGCCTCTTCTGAAGTAGGGATGTAACGGTATAATGATAAACCGCGATAAAATTCCAGATGGTTAGTGATACCGTTTGAATTTTTAATTATCGAAAAAACTTCATTTATTAATGCATCTTAGGCAACGCTGCTTACTTCCTGTTAAACTGAAGCGCCGCAGCGCCTGCGCATTCGCACTAGAGTCGTTTGGCTGCAGTAAACATGGCAGCGACTACACGGACTTTGCTGTGAAAATGTTCCCTCTGAGTAAATGGAGCTGATTGTCATGACTTGGTCCTGGGGTTTAGTTTTTCTCGAAGGTAACGGAAAGTTGGCTCGGGCGAGACGGGAATGAAGGTACATTTTTATTTAAACACTATAAATACAAAACAAGGAAGTAAACAAAAGGTGCGCACAATGGCGGAGAACAAACTATGAAACCAAACACTTGCACAAAGGCAAAAACTATGAACAACAAAAAACACTAACTGTGGTAATAATAAACAAAACTTACTTGGCATGGACAAAAAGGAGCAGCGTGAATGATGGACATGAAAAAAGAGTCAGAAATGTGCAGAGCATAAATGTGGGGATGTCACCAGAAAGACAAACTGAAAAACAATGAACTTAAATACTACAGACATGATTAACGAAAACAGGTGCGTGACTCAAAACGTGAAACAGGTGCGTGACGTGACAGGTGAAAACATATGGGTTGCTATGGTGACAAACAAGAGTGCACAATGAGTCCAAACGTGGAACAGGTGAAACTAATGGGTAATCATGGAAACAAGACAAGGGAGTGAAAAGCCAGAAACTAAAGAGTCCAATAACTAAACAAAACATGACTAAGACAAAACATGATTACACAGACATGACACTGATCACTTAATTTCAATAAATTTCAATGGCTTCTACTTCCGTGGAGTCTCAGTGTGTGACTAAGAGCGCAGTGCTGTTGGAAGAGAAACATATTTGATAATGCGGTTTCATTTTGAAAGTGCCACTAGCGTCCTTCCGTCAGCTGCTGGGACTGAGAGTTGCCACGCAGCAGGCGATGCGTCGGGAACGTTGCCACAACTTGTTTGTAAAGTCTGTAGTTTGTTGACTGGGATGCTCACTCATCCTTTAATTTAACTGCTAACTTTGTGAGTGTTCCAATAACATCAAAACTAAAATGTTTTATCATCTCATCGAATTGAACGCAGGCCGAGTTGTCGGTGAGGCACAAAGAGTGTGTACGAGATGTGAGACGTATCACTCCAGTTTATTCTTGTTGGCCAAACTGTTGGACTGAAAAGTACATGGTTGTTGGAGACAAACCAAGCTTGTTTAGTAGAATGTATCTTCATTAGCCAAACTGCTTTGTGTTTCATATTGAAATCAAAAAGTAAACGCCATGTTTTTTACATTACTTGTGTTATTTTTTCATTTCACAAAGTAATTACTTTAATAACCATTCATGTGACATTGCATTTTGGTAATGTTATATCAATCAATCAATGAAAGGTTATTTATATAGCCCTTAATCCAGTGGTTCTTAACCTGGGTTCTGTCGAACCCTTGGGGTTCGGTGAGTCGGCCTCAGAGGTAAAGACACATCTGACTTATCGTGTAAATAAAAACTTCTCCCTATCAGCGTATTATGGATACCCCTAAACCAGGGGTCGGCAACCTTTGCCAGTCAAAGAGCCATTTTGACCAGTTTCACAAATTATAGAAAACAATGGGAGCCACAAAAAAAAAATTTAATTTTGAATGAAATAACACTGCATACAAAGTTTTTTTTTTGCTTTGTGCTATGTATAATCCAGGGGTTTCAGACACGCTGCCCACACCCTTATATGGAATTTGAAAGCTGGTGCGGCACGCGGGTCTTAAATGAATGGCGCTTGTCAGCGTCATGCGTGCCGTGATGGTACAGCATATAGCACCCACTACAACCAGCGTGCCTGATCAGCCATACGTTGTATGGGGCTTCCGCTTGCTCGCGTAGGTGACAGCATGGCATACTTGTTCAACAACCACACAGGTTACACTGACGGTGGCGGTATAAAAAAAACTTTAACACTCTTACTAATAATGCGCCACACTGTGAACCCACACCAAACAAGAATGACAAACACATTTCGGGAGAACATCTGCACCGTAACACAACATAAACACAACAGGACAAATACCCAGAATCCCATGCAGCCCTAACTCTTCCGGGATACATTATACACCCACTCCCCGCTACCAAACCCCGCCCACCTCAACCGACGCACAGAGAGGGGGGGGGGGTTTGATGTGTGAGGGAGCAGGGTTGGGGTGGGGGCGGGGTTTGGTGGTAGCAGGGGTGTATAATGTAGCCCGGAAGAGTCAGGGCTGCATGGGATTCTGGGTGTTTGTTCTGTTGTGTTTATGTTGTGTTAAGGTGCAGATGTTCTCCCGAAATGTGTTTGTCATTCTTGTTTGGTTTTGGTTCAAAGTGTGGCGCATTATTAGTAAGAGTGTTAAAGTTGTTTTATATGGTCACCGTCAGTGTAACCTGTGTGGTTGTTGAACAAGTATGCCTTGCTGTCACTTACGTGTGCAAGCCGAAGATGTATATTGTATAACAAGTATTGGGCTGGCACGCTGTTAATACAGATTGTAGAGGGTGCCAAATGTTGTACCATCATGGCACGCCCTTATAATAGCTGTAAAGGTGAAAATCGGTGAATATTAATCCCGGGAGTTTTATGCGAGAGGCACTGAAATCCGGAAGTCTCACGGGAAAATTGGGGGGTTCAGCAAGTAAGCTGCTGAGCCGCATCAGAGTGATCAAAGAGCCGCATGCGGCTCCGGAGCCGCGGATTGCCGACCCCTGCCCTAAACAATGTTCCCTCTAATTTTCCATCTGATTTGCAGGTTGTTTGATTGATCGATTTAAACTTTTACAAGTAGATTGCAAAGGACACAGTACAGTACATATTCTGTACAATTGACGGTAACACCCGAATAAGTTTTTCAACTTGTTTAAGTCGGGGTCCACGTTAATCAATTCATGGTAATGTGTGTAAGGTGTGTAATTTGTTGTGAGGTTATGCACTGTGTTGGTTTTGTTCTTTAAACAAGGTGATGTTCATGCACGGTTCATTTTGTGCACCAGTAAAAAAACATATGACTTTTTCTTGAATTTGAAAAACATTTTATTTTATTTTTCACTAAAGAAGGGTTCGGTGAATGCACATATGAAACTGGTGGGGTTTGGTACGTCCAACAAGGTTAAAAACCACTGCCTTAATCACAAGTGTCTCAAAGGGCTGCACAAGCCACAACGACGTCCCACATCAGGGCAAGTAAAAACTCAACCCAATGGGCACAATGGCAAACCTCGGACCTGGGCGACCGGTGCAATAGATGTCGAGTGGATCTAGTTAATAATGTGAGAGTCCAGTCCATAGTGGGGCCAGCTGGGGATCATCTTGAGTGGAGACAAGTCAGCAGTGCAGAGACGTCCCCATGGTGTATAATTAATAGCTATATGACAGATTTCTGCTCAAACTCTCTATTGATCTGTCCAGATATAGCGTGTACATGTATAAACATTAGTACATTTAAATGTACGTACATAACTTAAAAATACCTCTCTCGATGAAAATGTAAAAATAGAGATAAAGGCATCATGTAACAAAAAAGCTGACATGCTGATACTATTAATAAACAAAACATTTGTCTTTAAATATATAGATAACGATTATCGACAGCATTTTTATTGGATATTACAAATTTCATGATGTTCACACCCCAACACAGTTTTACCAAACATAAAGAATAATCCTGATTAATAATCGTGATTTCAGTATTGATAAAAATAATCTTAATTATTATTTTGCCCATAATCGTGCAGTCCTATGTGTAAGACTAGACCTCATATATGAACAGGTGCGGTAGAAAACGGATGGATGGATTAAAATGCATGAGAATGTTTTATATTTTGAACGTTATTTTTAACACTGTGATTAACAGCGGAATTATTCATTACTTATCGCTGTGTTTTTCAACCACTGATACAGTCTGGTGTGTCGTGGGAGATTATGTCATTTCACCTACCGTATTTTCCGCACTATAAGGCGCACCTAAAAACCACAAATTTTCTCAAAAGCTGACAGTGCGCCTTATAACCCGGTGCGCTTTATTACGATTCATTTTCATAAAGTTTCGATCTCGCAACTTCGGTAAACAGCCGCCATCTTTTTTCCCGGTAGAACAGGAAGCGCTTCTTCTTCTACGCAAGCAACCGCCAAGGTAAGCACCCGCCCCCATAGAACAGGAAGCGCTTCTTCTTCTACTGTAAGCAACCACCCGCCCCCGGAAGAAAAAGAAGCGCGCGGATATTTCGTTTCATTTCCTTTGTGTGTTTACATCTGTAAAGACCAGACTACAAAATGGCTCCTACGGGAGCACGTACGGTGAATATTCGCACCACAGGGAATGAGAAGTCGTCCTTCACTGTGGTTCTAGCTTGCCATGCTAATGGCCAGAAACTTCCTCCCATGGTGATATTCAAAAGGAAGACCTTGCCAAAAGAGACCTTTCCAGCCGGCGTCATCATAAAAGCTAACTCGAAGGGATGGATGGATGAAGAAAAGATGAGCGAGTGGTTAAGGGAAGTTTACGCGAAGAGGCCGGGTGGCTTTTTTCACGCAGCTCCGTCCATGTTGATATACGACTCTATGCGCGCCCACATCACAGATGGTGTCAAAAAACAAGTGAAGCACACAAATACAACACTTGCCGTCATTCCGGGTGGATTAACCAAAGAACTCCAACCGCTGGATATTGGTGTCAACAGGGCATTCAAATCACGACTGCGAACGGCGTGGGAACAATGGATGACCGAAGGCGAACACACCTTCACTAAGACGGGCAGACAGCGCCGGACGACATACGCCAACATTTGCCAGTGGATCGTAAATGCCTGGGCAGATATTTCGGTCACAACTGTGGTCCGAGCTTTCCGGAAGGCAGGATTCACAGAACTACTGGACAACAACAGCGACACTGACTCCGATGACTTCGACGAGACGGAACCGGCCATTTTGGATCCCACGCTTGCGCAACTTTTCAATTCGGACACCGAAGACGAAGAATTCGAAGGATTTACGAATGAAGAATAACTTCAGAAAGTGAGTGCTATGTTTATTTTGTGTGTTGTGACATTAACGTTCGAGCAACATTATGTTGCTATTGCTCTACACCATTTTGAATTTTACTATGTTTGTGATTGCACATTTGCGTACATTTTGGGACAGAGTTGTTAGAACGCTGGTTTTCAATATATTATTAAAGTTTGACTGAACTATCTGACTGTTTTTTTGACATTCCCTTTAGCGCAGCGTAGGCGCGGCTTATAATCCGGGGCGGCTTATTGGTGGACAAAGTTATGAAATATGTAATTCATTGAAGGTGCGGCTAATAATCCGGTGCGCCTTATAGTGCGGAAAATACGGTAATTGGGTTAAAAATATTTTTTGCAAACCAGTAATTATAATCTGCAAATGTGCCGTTGTTGAGTGTCTGTGCTGTCTCGAGCTCGACAGAGTAACCATGTAATACTCTTCCATATCAGTAGGTGGCAGCAGGTAGCTAATTGCTTTGTAGATGTCGGGAACATGGTTTGTCGTGATCACAATATGCGGGAGGCAGCGTGGAGGTAAAAAGGTATCCAACACTTAAACCAAAAATAAACAAAAGGCGAGTGCCGCTAAGTGCCGCTAAGTGCCGCTAAGAAAAGGCATTGAAGCACAACGATACTAAAACTGAACTGGCTGCAAAGTAAACAAAAACAGAATGCTGGACGACAGCAAAGACTTACAGCGTGCGGAACAGACGGCGTCCACAAAGTGCATCCGTACATTGCACGACAATCAAGAATGTCCCCACAAAGAAGGATAGCGTCCGCACAACTTAAATAGTCTTGATTGCGAAAACAAAGCAGGGGCGGGGAATAGCACTCAAGGAAGACATGAAACTGCTACAGGAAAATACCAACAAAAGAGGAAAAGCCACCAAAATAGGAGCGCAAGACACACAGGAAAACAGCAAAAAACTCAAAATAAGTCACGGCGTGATGAGACAGGTCATGACAGTACACCTACATTGAGACAAGAGCTATAGTGATGCATGCTTGGTTATGGTTTGAATTCATATCCAACAATTGCAAGAACGACTTTTTATTGTCAATATCAACTACTGAGTTTCATTTTTTTATGTTTTCTGCTGGTGGTGTGCCTCAGAATTTTTTCAATGAAAAAAATGTGCCTTGGCTCAGAAAAGGTTGAAAAACACTGACTTATCAGGTTAAGCAATGTCAGCTAAGATTTATCTGAGAGCCAGATGCAGTCCACATCTGCTTCTAGAGCCATAGGTTCCCTACCTCTGGTATACAGAATGGGGTTGATTTACTAAACAAAAATAACCCATAACAGAGGCTTTCAAAATGTGAGAGGTGCAGCAACTTGAGAAAAATAGAGTATGTTTTCCAAACCTGATAAGCTTACTTCAGTTAAGCACAAATAACAGTTTTGTGAAACAGGAAATAAAACTAATGCTCCGTAAGAATACATTTTTGGCATTGAAGTGAAAGTCCCACATTTTGAAACTTTACAGCAGGGGTGTCAAACGTACGGCCCGCAAACAGTTTTCATCCGGCCCGCGGGAAGAGTTTGTTAAGTATAAAAATGAGGCGAAATCTTTGAATGAATGAAACCACTGTTCTAAATGTGCCCACTAGATGTCGCAATAGCAATTGTTTGTACCTTTGTAGATTATGCTACATATTTTTTTTTTTTTAAATAAACCACATGATGTCGAGGAAAATCAACAAACTACTGTAATTTGAAGTGAAGTGAATTATATTTATATAGCACTTTTCTCTAGTGACTCAAAGCTGATTGATTGATTTGATTGAAACTTTTATTAGTAGATTGCACAGTACAGTACGTATTCCGTACAATTGACCACTAAATGGTAACACCCCAATAAGTTTTTCAACTTGTTTAAGTTGAAAAGTCCACTTAAATCAATTCATGGTAAAGCGCTCTACATTGTGAAACCCAATATCTAAGTTACATTTGTAAACCAGTGTGGGTGGCACTGGGAGCAGGTGGGTAAAGTGTCTTGCCCAAGGACACAACGGCAGTGACTAGGATGGCAGAAGCGGGGATCGAACCTGGAACCCTCAAGTCGCCGGCACGGCCACTGTACCAACCGAGGTATACCGCTATAAATTTGATTTTGTTATTATTTTTTTATCTTGATAGATTGAAAATGAACACCAATGAGTTGAATGATGAACATTATCACATCATTTATTCAGAAAGTATAAATAACGACAAATAAAGATAGAATACTATTAACCTAGGGCTGGGCGATATATCGATATATCGCAAGTTTGTGTCTGTGTTATATAGAAAATGACTATATGGTGATATTGGAGTATACGTTCTCATGCAGAGAAAGAAAGAAGGTGCGAATCTGGTAACTAATGAAGGAAGAATTAATTCCCAAGAAAAACAGCATGGAGTCCATCGTCTGGCGGTGGTTTGGCTTCAAGCGGGAATATGTTGATCAGATAACCGTAATTTGTCAAGTATGCGGCAAAAGCGTTGCTACAAAAAGTAGCATTACTGCTAATATGTAGCATCATTTGAAAAGTCACCCGCTAAAGAATGAAGAGTGCTTGAAACTCTGCATGTCAACATCTCTGTTCAGTGCCACACCAACAAAATGCCCAAGCAACCATTTCCACATCAACCCGTATGAAAAAAATAGTCAACAACAGAAGGAGATAACGTCCGCCGGAACCTACCACATAGTGAAGGACATACACTATTTGATTTCCTATTATGCAGCTAATTTTTATTTGACACTTATTGAAATATCTTGTGTGACATCATGCACAAAAGTGCACTTTATTTGTTTTAAACTATTGTAGTGGCGTTCTGTACAAAAAAGTGCACTTTAATTTAGTGTTGTTTTGATATGTCATCTTAGTGACATCATGCACAAAAGTGCACTAATAGCTTGTTTTAAAATGTCTCTGACAATCTTGCACTTTCTGTTTTGGAAATGACATGAATGTTTGTGCCACTGCTTAATAACTCTTTAATAAATACACTTTTAGTTGTGATTTCCCTCTCTGCATGAACGTTTAAAAGTAGCATATATTAATGCAGTATGAACAATAATGTTTTAATGTAGACACATAGAATCATCATACTGCTGTGATTATATGTATCAAGTGTGGAAGTGTGGGGGAACACATATAAGAGTAACATCAAGTGTGGGGGAACACATATAAGAGTAACATAAAGTGTGGGGGAACACATATAAGAGTAACATAAATTGTGGGGGAACACATATAAGAGTAATATAAAGTGTGGGGGAACACATATAAGAGAAACATAAAGTGTGGGGGAACACATATAAGAGTAACATAAAGTGTGGGGGAACACATATAAGAGTAACATAAATTGTGGGGGAACACATATAAGAGTAACATAAAGTGTGGGGGAACACATATAAGAGTAACATAACGTGTGGGGGAACACATATAAGAGTAACATAAATTGTGGGGGAACACATATAAGAGTAACATAAAGTGTGGGGGAACACATATAAGAGTAACATAACGTGTGGGGGAACACATAAGAGTAACATAACGTGTGGGGGAACACATATAAGAGTAACATAAAGTGTGGGGGAACACATAAGAGTAACATAAAGTGTGGGGGAACACATATAAGAGTAACATAAAGTGTGGGGGAACACATAAGAGTAACATAAAGTGTGGGGGAACACATATAAGAGTAACATAAAGTGTGGGGGAACACATAAGAGTAACATAAAGTGTGGGGGAACACATATAAGAGTAACATAACGTGTGGGGGAACACATATAAGAGTAACATAAAGTGTGGGGGAACACATATAAGAGTAACATAAATTGTGGGGGAACACATATAAGAGTAACATAACGTGTGGGGGAACACATATAAGAGTAACATAAAGTGTGGAGGAACACATAAGAGTAACATAAAGTGTGGGGGAACACATATAAGAGTAACATAAAGTGTGGGGGAACACATATAAGAGTAACATAAATTGTGGGGGAACACATATAAGAGTAACATAACGTGTGGGGGAACACATATAAGAGTAACATAAAGTGTGGAGGAACACATAAGAGTAACATAAAGTGTGGGGGAACACATATAAGAGTAACATAACGTGTGGGGGAACACATAAGAGTAACATAACGTGTGGGGGAACACATATAAGAGTAACATAAAGTGTGGGGGAACACATAAGAGTAACATAAAGTGTGGGGGAACACATATAAGAGTAACATAACGTGTGGGGGAACACATATAAGAGTAACAAAGTGTGGGGGAACACATAAGAGTAACATAAAGTGTGGGGGAACACATATAAGAGTAACATAAAGTGTGGGGGAACACATAAGAGTAACATAAAGTGTGGGGGAACACATAAGAGTAACATAAAGTGTGGGGGAACACATATAAGAGTAACATAAAGTGTGGGGGAACACATAAGAGTAACATAAAGTGTGGGGGAACACATATAAGAGTAACATAAAGTGTGGGGGAACACATATAAGAGTAACATAAAGGCATTGTATCAACTACAGAAAAGGATTATTCATAAAGTAGATTACTTAGAACACACTAACATATTATTTATTAATTCGGGTTTATTGAAATTACAGGCGCTAGTAAGGTTACAGACATTATGTGTCATGTTTAAGGCTAAAAGTAAAACATTACCAGCAAATTTACCAAAAATGTGTGTCATGACTTGTGAGAATGAAGAGCATAGAAGAAAAGGTCATTTCCAACATCAGTATTCAAGGACAACTTTAAAACAAATGTGCATATCAGTGGTGGGGGTTCAACTATGGAATTCTCTTTACAATGAGATAAAAGATTGTAAAAATATATTCCGTTTGAAAAATATATATAAAGACAGAACAATAAGATCATATGGACATCCGTAAGCGTTTACAATTTGCTTTATATTTATTATTTTACTTGTTTTTTGTCTGGTTTTGTATTTGTTTTGTATCATCCCGTGAGGTGTATATTACATTTTTTGTTCGGTTTGTACTTCATGAAGTTTTGAACTTGTGTTTTTTTGTGTGTTTTCATTTTATTTGGATGCAATTGTTGGTTCATATGATATCCATGAAGTAAGACTACGTATTATGTTGAAGGGGGCAGGAAAATATAAGATTGTTCTTCATCCTGCTCCTTCTCAGGCATTGATTGATACATTTGTATCATTGAATAATTGAGGTATAATTGTCTATCGATCAAAGATGCACATCAATGAAGGAGATAAATAAAAATGAAATGAAATGAAAGTGTTCATTCAAGGCTAAGGCAAAATATTGTAATATATATGGTGTATTGTGACATGGCCTAAAAATATTGAGATATTAAAAAAAAAGGCCATATCGCCCAGCCCTATATTAACCGCAACATGAAAGTGTAAAAAAAAAAAAAAAAATATTCTGATTTGTACATTTTCAGAATGTGCTTGTTCTATTTTTAAACAAAAAAAACAATCTGAACTTGTCTTTATTTTTAAGTTATCGTGCCGTGATTTTACCATCCCGGCCCACTTGGGAGTAGATTTTTCTCCCTGTGGCCCCCCCATCTAAAATGAGCAGTGTTGGGACTAACGCGTTACAAAGTTTTGGCGGTAACTAGTAATCTGACGCGTTATTTTTTATATTCAGTAACTCAGTTACCATTATTACATGATACGTTACTGCGTTATTTTACGTTATTTTTTATGTAGTATCGGCTAGAAACAGAAGATCTGAGTATGTTTTATTGGAGCGCTGCAGTGTCGTCCTTCGGGGGCTCCCCGACCGTAGTTGAGGAGCGCAGGGGAAACATTCCTCCAGGGCCTATGTACTTCGGGGCTAACAACCTTCCACTTTACCCGGAAGTGGGTCTTTACAGCTGAGGGTTAATGACGAGGCCGGCGGTTTGTTGCAACTTTGTGACTTTATTGGACGCAGCCATCCACCAAGCTAGAGCACCTGCACGACTCCCCGTTCCCTCACCTCTCTCGCGCACTCACTCACTGTCTCACTCACCTCACATGCTGTCATATCTTAAAGGGCCACACACACACACACACATACACACTACTCTCATAACAACTAACAAGACATCATGGTGAAGCCAGAAGTCGAGTTTCTTAACATGGAGACATTCTCAATACTTTTCTTTTGTCGAGCACAAAGAAAATAACATTTTAGTTAAATGTAAGTTGTGTCTTGGATCAAAGATCCTATCTACTTAAAGTTAAAGTGTCATTATGTTGCAGCTATTTAAAATAGTTTTGTGAATAAATTGGCCCTTTGAAACATATCTTTGTCTTTGTGTGTTGTATGTAGAGCACATTGCTTAGCAGAGTTCAGTGATGCAAATGCATGTCAAGTTGATCAACACATTGTATTATTCTCCAGTGCAATAACAGTACTGAAATGAAGGCTAAAAGGGCATTAATGGGAGCCTTAAAAAAAAACGGGGAAAAAAACAACTAGATAGTGCACGGGTCGGCAACCCGCGGCTCTAGAGCCGCATGCAGCTCTTTAGCGCCGCCCTAGTGGCTCTCTGGAGCTTTTTTAAAAATGTATAAAAAAATGGAAAAAGATGAGGGGGAAAAAAATATTTTTTGTTTTAATATAGTTTCTGTAGGAGGACAAACATGACACAAACCTCCCTAATTGTTATAAAGCACACTGTTTGTATTAAACATGCTTCACTGATTTGAGTATTTGGTGGGCGCCGTTTTGTCGTACTAATTTTGGCGGTCCTTGAACTCACCGTAGTTTGTTTACATTTATAACTTTCTCCGACTTTCTAACACGTGTTTTATGCCACTTCTTTTTCCGTCTCATTTTGTCCACCAAACCTTTAACGTTGTGCGTAAATGCACAAAGGTGAGCTTTGTTGATGTTATTGACTTGTGTGGAGTGATAATCAGGCATATTTGGTCACTGCATGACTGCAAGCTAATCGATGCTACCATGCTATTTAGGCTAGCTATATGTACATATTGCATCATTATTCCATACCTGCCAACTTTTGAAATCAGAAAAACCTAGTAGCCAGGGTCCAGGGGCCGCAGGCCCCGGTAGGTCCAGGACAAAGTCCTGGTGGGGGGTTCCTTCGCCCCCCGACGCAAAATGATTATTAGCATTCAGACAGGTTAAAATGTTGCTAAAACCATCACTTTTCTATCAGTCACAGTGACTTTTCAAAACAAAAATATTACAGCAAAAATCATATGGGTTGATTGACATGTTTATTCTGTAAGCTAACTTCAATAGTTTGAAATTATTTTGACAGTTAATGCCAGTTATCCTGTCAACCTTTCACAAGACTTCAAATTGTTAATTGAAAGTATAAACAGTATAAACACTTTTTACAGTAAACAAATGGTAAAACAGTACTAAACAATTCCATTAAAAAAAAAATTGGTGTCATTATTAACTTTCTGTCCAAGCTTGTATAATCTACTGCCTTGTTCAATTGTAAAAAATATTCTGTGCCTAAAATTCACATTTCTATCACAAATATCATACTGTAAACATGGTAAGCTAACTTCATTAAAATTAATAGTCCTGTCAATAGCATGGAATTACAATTCAAATGTAGTTTTTTTGTAAGCCTTTCAAAAGAATTCAAAATATGAAAAATTCATGAAAATTTATTTAAGCCATCAGACACTTGAAAAGTGGCACATCACATCTCTAATGTAATCATTTGAACTTTTCAACAGAAATAGCACTGCAAAAATATTAAGGACATACTTCTGTATTTTGGTAGTTATGCTGTCAACATTTAACAAGATTTCTTCAACTTGGACTTGAAAGCATAAATAGTATAAACACTTTTAACAGTATAACAGTACTAAACAATTCCAATAGATAACATTGGTGTCATTACCTTTTTGTTTGCTCAATTATTGCCTCCATAAATAAAACTTCGGCATTTATCACATCCAAAGAATCTGTTTGGGCGACGAAAAACGTTGAAAGTTTTCCACTTGTATCGCTAGCAACGGCATTAGATTTGTGTTTTTTTGTCCCAACGTGGTCTTTTACATCGCTAATTCCTCCGTGTCCGATCGAAACATCTTGTCTGCGCAAGGTGCAATTCGCGTAGTTTTCACCCTTTTTGGAACGGATAATTATTCCCGGATAGGCTTTTGAATATTCTTCACGGAATGACTGCAGTTTTCTTTTCGGTTTAAGACTCGTTTGCGATTTTTCTCCGGCTGATTCCATGATCGTTCGCTCGTTTGGAAATAATGGCAACTGGTGCCTCGTGCTTGGCAGCGGTGCTATAAATAGTCCCGCGCATGGCATTCGGAATGGCTCGATAGGAAGTTACGGGAAGCAGTGTCGATTGTCATTGTTGTTACGCGATTTCGTGAATAAAACTTTTTTTTAAATATTTTTTTTTAATTAATGAAAAACCGTA